>NW_027271502.1:3300000-3470836 GCF_040938485.1 Diadema antillarum
CGATAGACTTGATGAAAACATATTTGACACGGAGATCGATACCAAACCCGCACATGAGGGGAAAATTTAGAATAGCGATATTCACCCCCTGCAGCTGAATACCATATTGCATCAGATTGCAACCCTCAGGCGGTTTGTGGGGGCAGATTTCTATATCTATTTTTGTGGACATTGCAGCAACGTTTGGAATGTCAAAGCATTTTATGAAATCGACATTTTACGGTAACATAGAAATGCTTGTATAAACGTTTTCTCGTACACTCAACATTTTCCTTTCATGTGACCAAATGCAGGCTGTATGATGACTGTGTATTCTTTTCCATTTGCTAATCATCATCTATACACTGTGGCTCCTTTAACATTGAAAATTTTAACTCTAAATATACATGCAATGTACAACTGAATTCATGGAACCCATCCACACGCTTTAAAGCGCGCAGGTGAAAGAAAATAAAAAGTAAGAAGTGAAATAGCAGGTGTGGAAATGTCAAAAATAGAAATGTTGAAAGTATAAATTAATGCAAGTGGTAAAAAGATGGGCAAGATCAGTGTTCACTATGTCAGAATTAAATAATCTGTGCTAGAGCTATTTTAGGAGACACATTGAAAATCCATCAGTTTTAACTCTGGCAGTGATTACGTATGACATCTTCTCCTTCGAAGTATCCATACTTCATACAAATTTTCTTCTTACATTCTTACCTCAAAATATTTTGCCTCTAGCATTTGTACTTCTGACATTTTCATTTCGGACATTTCTACGACGGACATTACATGACCCAAGGACTCACTGTAGCCGGCACAGCCAAGAAGTGTAAAGTGCGGCCTTTGCTCCGAAGTAGACATGCCTCCATATGTTAAACTTTACTTGCATTATATACATTCTTAACCTTTATTCCGTCGGAATGAGTCAAATATAATCACAGATCTTGGGAAAAAATTTAATATCAGTTTTTAGACTGACTGGTTACGCAGCAGAATCTAAATTTCTTTGCCCACTGAAATAAGCGATCTAAAATCATTTTTTTTTTAAATAGATATAGGTGTGTCACGTTATGGAAATGGGCCAAGAAGTTTGAAGAATATAGTGAAACGCGTTGACACCACACAACGAGAGTATTTGAATACCATTTTAGCTATAAAAAAAATGCTTGTCGTGGTCAGAATTTGCTTCAAGAATTAAAGCTATTGCTGAGTGTATTGAAATGTCTTTTTAGGATTTCCACTGTATATATCGATTTGCTTAATGGCGAAAATGAATAAACAAGCTTCAGACAAATAAGAAAAAAAATCGCTGACTTCACTCTATTCATTGCTTCCTGGCTAACTTAGATATTGAGGATTCTTATAAATTTACGAAAATCGGAAATCCATATTGCGGGTCAATGGTACGTATACTTCAGGCCTGTGTCGACAATTGACGGGTGATTTTTCGCGCGTTTTGCGCGGCAAAGTCATAATAGAAAGATTCGCACTATTTGAATAATTGATTTGACCTTCATAGCAGGAAGAAAACTCAATGAGCCATCAACGACAGACATAGTAAGTTGGACAGATTTGAAAATTATAAAAAAAAGAAACCAACAACACTCTAATGCAATTTAAACTTGTTTTTCCAGATGTAGTTAACAGGTGGTAAATTTGCCTCTTTTCGTGTTACCAATATACTGGAATAGCCACATCAAACTTACATAAAGGAATATCTTTTGGCTAAAGGAAATAAAAAGAAATATTGTGGCTGAGAACAAAGTTAAAATGTATTTTGACATTCAACTTCTTGTAAGAGTAAAGTGAAAAAAATACCACTTTGTTCAAACTTCATTCCATCTCAAAAATTTGCTACGTTTTTGAGAAAGCTACATAGTTTGCTAGACGCAGGTTGCAATTGAGCATGTCATTTGTATTCAAGTGCGTTCGCTTCGCGCATTCCTGGTCTGTGATTGAAAAGGGTCCCTGTGTTGATTAGTTCTCATGGATAGCCTCGGGGCACTTTGCCAGTTGTTTATATTTCAGGTTATGATATCCTCAATTTTGTTATTATGTTCAGGGATTGTTTGCAGAAATAAAGCAATTACTCTCCTATCTGGATCAATCACTGGAAATGCCACCACACGTATGAGTACCACCATCACACGTAACAGTAATCAATCATCGCGTTGAGGGAAACATACCGACATGTTTAAAATGTCCCTCATGTTTCACCATCTATTGAAGATAGGATATATAGCCGGCGTGAATGGCAAACAAATGAGGTAAGAGTGCATGGTAACACAATGTAGATGCTGACATTCATAGTATATGATCAAGTGGCTAGTTGGGGCGTGGCTTCCCCACCCAACCCCCCAAGAAAATACATAATCACCTAGAATAATCTGAAGAACTGTGAGTACAAACCTATTTATACAGCCAGGGATTTTTGCCGAACTCTGCCGCCTCCCCCACCCTCCCCCCCCCCCCCCAAAAAAAAAGAAAAATAAATAACCGAGAAATTAGACAAACAAATGCTACACTCAATCAATTTGTCACAAAGTTACAACAAATGCTGGCCCTGCATTAAAGTGATATTTACTATAGTGCTTCATGAGTTAGAATGTTTTTCATAATTTTTCAGATGGTCTTATTATTTTCTGAAGGGAAGTACTGAAAGAAAATGAGACGGAATTCGAGGAATTTTAACAGGCGTTAAGCAACTTCTAGGTATAGTTGATGCCCCTATGATTCAACATCAAGCCCCTATACAGTATATCTTATTTTGTGGCGTCTCGAAAATGGCTGTCTCGTGATTGTGAGGTCGTTGACGTGAGGCGCCTGATTTCTCTTCTTTGCGAAACATCACTAATGTCCTTTTTTCTTCCAGGAAGAAACATCTTTCGATTCGATTCTTTTTCATATATCACTGGAAAATCATTCTATCTTTTCTTAAGGGATGAAGGAGTCAATAGCCTTGTTTCTGTAATTAAACAACAAATAATGCTAATCATATTTGGACTTTCTTGGATTGGGATTGCTAAGGATATCACGTTATGTCAAATGACATCAAATTGAGATGAAATGGCGCGGTTATTCAGCAGATAGCCCTAATATTCTCTCTACAATATTGTGCTAGCAGCCACCCCCCCCCCCCATCGACCAAGTAAACGCTCTGCTAAGTTAACAATGCCAATGGATTCACACATCACAATTAACCGGCAGCCATTACCTTTATTATAATGTACGCACAAATTCCTTTTTTCTGCCTAACGAACCTTATTTCATTTTATCGAACCGTCTGAATATAGAGCCTTATTTCATTTCCGCGTTAACAAACATTCTGAAAAACGTGTTTCGCAGTATCAGCACAGTTCGGATAAGCAGCTACTGCAACAACACACTGCACAGAAGAACGACAGACAAAACAGAAATGATGGTATCTTTGATCAGTATGATTATTTCATTTCATTTCAATTCAATTCAATTCAATTCAATTCAATTCAATGATAGATATGATAATAACCTTTATAATCATAATAAAAAATAATACGAATAACAAATACAAAGTACACTGTAAAAACAGCGGTGTGAGATTTAACACCATGGGTGTTAAATCTAACACCGATCAAACTTCAATAGAGGACCACACCCACAGGTGTAGAAAATGCACTGCAATGGTGTTGAAAAGTGTTCACCTGACACTTCGTGATGTTAATTTGACACTGTACCAGGTGTTATTTTGACACTGTACTGGTGTTAATTAAAAAATGACACCACATGGTGTTGATTTGATATTTGTTGGTGTTAATATCAATGGTTTAACACCCGTCCAGCTTCAATAAAGGACCACACCAGCTGGTGTTACTGTGGTGTAAATTTATTTTCACATTTTTTCAAAAATCTAGTATTTTAATGTAAAATTCTTGATCGTCTTGTTTAAATTAAAAATCAACAAGAAGTGCAGTTACTGAGAAACTCTTCAAAAAACAGTTTTATATTTGGAAATGACACCCGGAGGTGTTAATTTAACACCATAAATGAGCACCGAAAATTTAACACCAGCTCGGTGTTCACTATGTAACACCGGACTTTTTGCAGTGTAGTAATAACAATTTTGATAAACCTTTGAGGAACACGCCATTTTGACTATAGCGATCCTTATGAAACTATCATTATCTTAACCATGATGCATTACTTTATTTCACCTTATCTGTCGCATTATCAGTACACCGTCTATCACCTTTCAGCATTAGGGTGGCATCTGAATTTAGAAAAGACGAAGAATCAGCAAACCAACTGCTCTTGCTGTTGTTATTTGTTGACATTTCAAGGGAGAAAGAAGTGAATTTTGGTATTTCTACTGAAATCATGTAGTGGCCAAGGTGCGATTTCCAAACTTGTTGAGTCGACGATTTAGAATTAAGCCCATGTTTGTTACAAGGTACACAAGTAATATACATACATAATGTACTCCTCGGCGCCTCAAAATTTTCTCAATCCTCCAGGCTGTGAGGATTGGAACTGTGAATAATATAAGATTACTCATCACGGTACGAATATGAAATGCGATAATTCTCTGTGACCAATAATGCGTAGGTTTACATTGATGGGATGAAGCTATTTATAGCGGGGTCCATTAGAATGCATTGATATGATATCACAAAATAACGTTTCAAATCTTGGTCGTGGTGGTGACTGGTGAATTGCTTTGGATCTATACATTATGACGTCGAGGTCTATGACCAGAATAATTCGACAGCCAGCACGTTCAGGTGGAGATGTCAACTACATTTTGATAGGAAACGAGAATACATGCCATGCATGTTTTGTTTTGGTTTCTTTCTTCGTTTAACAATTCACTTAAAGGTTCAAATGAATACACAGTTAATCCCGAAATGCACTTATTCTGCCCTTCAGAATTAGATTAGGATTCAAACGTAAAGCGCTTGATTAGATTCGTCTACTAGTGGCGGCACGTAGGCATCAGCATTTACACCACTACAGACTGGACCCCCTACAAAATGCTGTGACCTGCCTACATTCGATGATATACACACCACACATGAAACACATACTGTCGAGAAAGAACTGGAAATTTGTCCTCATGTATTTTCTGACAGATGCATACATTATCGACTTATCGAGTGATTATTTTCAATAATGATTGATGTATAATTCATGATCAGCACGAAGAAGTATGTTCCGCTCACACACAAGGAAATTCACACATCCAGCGCAATAAAACAAAACACCTGTAGAACCTTTGCCTGTCGTATACTGATATTATCAATTTAATGTTTATGTTGTTTCTATTCCGTGGGTGTATGAACTTCGTGTGTGAACGGAACATAGTAATTTGCGCTGACTTTGCATATATTGTCGTGGGCAGGACGAGGAGAAAAAGAGGAATACGCTGTGTACATTCAAAATTTGTGGAGCTAATATAGTTCACAGAATTATACTGTTTCATGGGAAATAATAATGTGTCCTAAACTTGTGAAAAGAAGATTCATATAATTTTATTTAAAAAAAAAGAAAGATGTGCCTACTTTAGCAATTTTGAACGACACCGTCAGCGCATTCCTGTTTTTTTCCTTCATTTTTCTTCATCCTGCCCGCAACAATAATAGCAAAGTCACCCTAAAGAACTATGTTCCGTTCACACATAAAACAGGAAACTCACACACCTTACGAATAGATCATACATGAATTGACAGAAACAACAAATTGATAATAACAGGTATTACGACAAGCCAAAGCTGCATTCGGTTTTGTTTTATTGTTCACGATCAGCCCGACGATGTGTGAATTTCCTTTGTTGTGTGCGAGCGAAAAAGAGTAAAGCATGTACTGATCATGAACTAACCTCTATTATTATTATTTAAAATGATAACTCGATAATGTATGCGCAATAGTCATGTCTGAAAAATATCTGTGGAAAAGTTGCCAGTTCTTTCTCGACAGTATTTTGCAATTACACACCTGTTTCATGCGTGGTGTGTTATATGACTGACTGTAGGCAGGTCATAGCATTCGTAGGGGGTCCAGTCTGTAGCGGTGTAAATGGTGATCCCTACGTGCCGCTACTAGTAGACGAATCTAATCAAGCGCTTTACGTTTGAATCCTAATCTAATTCTGAAGGGTAGGATAAGTGCGTTTCGGGATTAACAGTGTATTCATTTGAATCCTTTAGTGAAATGTTAGACGGGGAAAAAACTGATATACATTCTCGTTTCATATAAAGAAAAATAAAATGTAGTTGATATGTCCAACTGAACGTACTTGTTGTCGAATTATTCTGGTCATGTATAACTCCACGTTATAATGTATCGTTTAGTTTCAACCCACCAGTTACCACAGTATTAGTATAAAGTGATAGGTATAATCAAGAACTGCGTGTCACTGGGTAGCCCATCAGCATACCATGTGACCGTGCATCACAAAACCAACAAAAAGTTGCACAGCCTGATTTTACGTGAGGACACAAAATAGGTGAAATGGGTCAACCTGCTCAATCTTGAGTTTTTCATATTTCCTGAAAGAGCAATATTATTCTCATTATACATTATTCTTGGGATAATTTTTGGGATCATAAAACAAATGGGAAATTGTATTTTCAGCAGTTTTGCTGGAACACTATTTTTTTAGAATAGTGTAGGGTATGTCTTAAAGACCCCTTTTCATTTCTTAAAGATCCTTTACCCACTCCTCACTTTCAACTCTAATAGCTTTTGAAAGAAAGATACAAATGCTTTGAAATTTAGCACTACTCATGGATAGCACGTGTTAATAGAGCATGCTTAATTTCAGTTTAATCTAATAATCCCTTCATTGTTGCTGCTACAGTGTTTTGCATCCTGTTTTTGTCTCATTCATTGCACAGGTAGCATGGATGAGTAAGATTAAGCGCTTCAGTAGACCCGACACTTTGGAGCCTCTTTTCTCAGTACACACCTTTCCAGAGTGTGTGCTTTCTTTCCAATATGTAGATAGGTTAGGAGAGTCCATTTGAATTGAGTTAAACATTATTTTAAAGCTTTCAGTCTGCTCTTTTAGAATCTGCCCTTAACTAAAAATCCATGTTTGGCGACTTTTTATTGGTTTTGAGATGCAGGGTCACATATAAAATCTGCAGTTAACAGTGTGGTAAGGTAAAAACTCCCCAGTATGGGGAGTTTTTACTTTTTACTAATTACTTTTTTACTACTTTTTACTACTCTTTACTACTCTTCGTGTATACATGAGAGTACTACTGTGAGTATTTCTATGTTACAGCCCATACGCTTCATAAGTCATTATCAATGCAGCATCTCATCATTAATACTTTATATGTTTTATATTATCGTCATAGAAAATGCTCTCACAATATACCATTATCCATTTCTAAGTGCTCGTAATTACCGGTGCAATGTCCGCAACATGAACTATGAATTTCACAATGTTCTGATTTAAACATTTGTCTCAAATATTTTCAATTGTTTCCTTCAAAAGTACGCATGTTTTATACTGTTTTATTAGTGTTTGTAGGACCCTATGCTATGGCCATATCATGCGCAGTGAAGCAATTACAATTGTATTAATATACCCGTGACTTAACGCCAAAATTTCTTCGTCTTTTTCCATTTCAAGCATTATATACCAGTCATATTTTCAGTAAAATCAGACGACCATGACGACTTATTAACATTATTTTGTGATATCATATCGATGCATAATTCTAATAGAGTCCTCTGTAGCTTCATTTCATTACACCTACATATTATTGGTCACAAAGAACTATCACATTTCATAGTTGTACCACTATGAGTAACCTGATATCATTCGATATTCGATGTATTGAATTCGATGTAGGCCTATAGGGAGCCCTCAAACTTGTCTTTTGTGTGGGTCTCTCCTTTCCAATATCACGATTATTTTGTACAGTGTTCCGTTGTGAAAAACTAGGTTTATCGCAATAAACATAGTTTTTCAGTCGATAATTTCATTTCATATCACACATGCATGTTCACATGCATGTTTTTTTATTTTCATTTCCAATCAAACACAGGTAATACACTTTGACATGATTACATATATTGGAACATAATAATACATATTGGTTCTTTAAAAAAAAAACTTCATGGAAATGGAAATTGAGGGGCTGCTAAAAAGCGAACTTGTAGATTGCAGTCCCCTCACTTACATTACATTACTACAATACATTAATTATATATATGACTTTATAACGCAATACAACGATACATGTACCGTACAAGCTAATCATTGAAAGTATACAGTTTTCATTCAATCGAATCGGATGGTTACATGAAGTATACGCTTTCACATGTATACACATACACATACACATACACATGCACATAGACATAGACATAGACATACACATACACACAATCATACACACGTACACACATACACATACGCACACACACGCACGTACACACACATGTATGCATCCACATACATTGTGCACACACAGAAGAGAGTAGGGAAAGAGAGGGAGGGAGGGGGAGAGGGGGGAGTAGAGAGAGCGAAGGGCAGGTCAGCATTCTCGATGCAGGGTGAAGAAAAAAGAACAACAATTCCAAACAGTCAAACTAATCATGGGGTACATATGTACTAATCATATATTTCTTTAAATTACTAGAGAATGATTTCAAACTAATGGAATCTTTTATATTTTTCTCAAGGGAATTCCAAAATTTTGGGCCACTGTAGATAAACGTGGATTTTGTGAATAAAGTTCGGGTAAGGGGCAAATGATATTCATCTGTTTGACGAGTGGGGTATTTATGAATATTTTTATTCTTATTAAACATATTTTCAAAAACTAATGGAAGTGAATTATTATACAAACTGTACATAAATTGACCAAGGTAATAATAATACAAATCCCTTACTTTCAAAACCTTATTCTCCACAAATAATCTGTCAGTATGGGAATATTTGGAGGTATTACATATTACTCGAAGTGCTTTTTTTTTTTGTAACAAAAATAATCTATCCAAATAAGTTGAATGTGTATTTCCCCATACTATAATTCCATGCGTTAAATAAGGTAAAATTAACGTTGAATATAACATTAACAACTTTTTAACAGAAAAACAAAACTTTTCTTCCTTAATTACACCTATGTTACTGGAAATTGGTATTGCCTATATTTTCGAAAATATTAGAAAAATGTATTTATAATAGGTTAATAGAATTTTTGAATAAACATAATATACTTATTAGTAATCAATATGGTTTTAGGCAGAGATATTCAACAGAAACGGCAATATTACAACTGATTAATAAGATAAATCAGGCTATAGATGATAAAGAATATGCTTTAACGGTATTTATTGATTTAACCAAAGCATTTGATGTTATAGACCATTTCATTTTGTTACAAAAATTATGTTATTATGGTGTGAGGGGCACTCCATTAAAATTATTTACAAGTTATCTCTCAAATCGTAAGCAATTAACAAATATTAATGGTGTTCATTCTAATCTTAAAGAAATAAAATGTGGAGTACCACAAGGGTCTATTCTTGGGCCTCTTCTTTTTTTATTGTATATAAATGATTTGCCGTATTCAACATATGATATAGATTACATATTATTTGCAGATGACACAAGTGTATTTTGTAAAGGCACAGACCCAAAGACATTATTTCATAATATGAATGTTCAACTTGATTGTATAAGAAATTGGTTGTCGGTAAACAAATTGATTTTGAATGTTGATAAGACCAATTATATATTATTTGGAACAAGAACTAAAATTGACAGTAATTTGAAATTGATGTATAGAGATGAGGAAATTAAACGAGTATATGATATAAAATTTTTGGGTGTTTTTATTGATGATAAATTGTCCTGGAATTCTCATGTGAATCATATATGTTCAACAATATCGAAAAGTATTGGTGTTCTGTACAAATTACAATTTCTTCCACAGAATATTTTAAAGATGCTGTATTATTCGTTTGTTTCAGTTCACATAAAATATTGTAGTATTGTTTGGGGTTTTACTACAAAGAAAAATATTGATCGTATTCATAAATTACAGAAACGCAGTATTCGTTTGATAACCAACTCTTCATATTTAGCTCCCAGTAAGCCATTATTTCTTAAGATGAAAATTTTACCTGTTCAAGAATTTATTTCTTTGGAAAGTATGATTTTTATGTTTAAAGTTTCCAACAATGTTTTTTCTGAAGTATTTCACAACCATTTCACTTTGAATTGTTCTATACACAATTATAATACCAGGAATGCAAAAAATATTCACACACCATTAAACCGGATTTCAAAAACTCAATCCTCCATTTTTTACCATGGCCCTATTCTTTGGAATACTCTTCCTCCAACACTCAAGAGTAGCAAGATCTTACGTCAATTTAAAAGGCTTTATAAAAAACATATTTTTGATGAAATGTATCTGAAACTGTAAGTATAAGTATGCATTGTTTCCACCTCTGTCTCTTTTCTTCTCTTTTCATTGTATCTTTGACATTTGTTTTATCAAATGAATTTGTATGATAATTGTTTAGTTGAAATGTATTGATAATTGTTTGTAGGGGATCATTTCCAACAAGCCTCTTGTGTGCTTTCTATGATCCCTCCATTCAAAATGTATAAATGTTCTAAGGCAATTGTATTTTGATATTTGTAGATGTTATGTTTTGATATGGAAATAAATGAATGAATGAAATAAATGAATGAATGAAATAGTGCGGCAAATACAATCTATATGCTGCTTCCAAGAAAGCTTACCGTCTACAGTTACACCAAGAAATCTAACAGAATAGACCTGTTTTATCACTTCATTTTCAAAAATTATATCAGTGTTTCTCTCGAAACACTGAGTCTATCGACTGATAAACAAAGTTTTTCGGCGATAAACTAAGTTTATCGGTCGAAAAACTCAGTTTATCGCCTCGAAAAACTAAGTTTATCGGCGATAAACTGAGTTTATCGGAATTATTGGGCAAATGGCGTGCCATATGCGTCTGTCATTTGTAATGCCAGGGTGCAGCGTGTCGACTCTCTCCCCCCCCCCCCCCCCGTTGTATGTTATACAGCCTATGTATATGCACATACATGTATATTGTTATACATTGAACGTCTTGCTTTCTTTTAATCTGTCTCGATATTGTACAAAAATGTGTTATTGGCAATAAAATCTAATTTGAATTGAAAATTGATTTGAAATCATTCGTCGTTCCGATCGATCATCACAGCCAGGAGGATCTGGAGGAATGGGGGGGGGGGGGGGGTGTGCCGAGGGAAGCATGTTTATACTACTCCTACCCCTTCCTTTCTTTTCGTAAAATTGTCCCTTTCATATTCTTGAAGTGCTTTTCTCGCGAAGTGAATTTTTGTTTCTGACATACCGGAATTCCAGCCGTACTTTTTTGTTTCTTTTGGCAGCATCACCTCATTGTGAGAGATTACTAAGTGGTGACGTGCATCACTGCCTTGCAAAGTAATTCCTTGGAGGAGGAAAGAGTGATGGTGTGACCCTAACTACTGGAGTCACTATCACTATAACCTTCCTCTACGGTTTCTGATACGTCAAAAAGGGAGCACCTTGGCCTTGTGACGAACTAGCGTTTTAATGAGGAAACAACCGCCAGGCCAATGCAGCAAGATGCCGGTACATCGATCACCGGCGTTTAACGACGAAAATATCACTCACCATGAGATTTATGTGCGTGCCCTGCCCTTGTTTTCCGTCCATAGTACACGTCCAACGGAATACCACAGCAGTTTACGACGGGGGGGGGGGGGGGGGGGGAGAGTTCGTGGTATCATGGCCCTTTTTGTTTAAAAGAAAGTTTGACTCCGGAATCCTTATTATCTATAAAGACCCCTTACCCTCCCTCATTTTCTGAACAACAGACGGAGAAAGCACATCGACCATTTGATAGAAACACGTTCGGGGGATAACATTAGGAATTTTCACTGAATGTGCTCAGACATTGTCTTGTACAACCCTTCTTGAGAACAAAGAGGCAAAAATAGCGCGTTTCCTTTCCGTAGTTGATAATATATCTCGAGTCACAAAAAGCGTCGACATGAAGGTGTCGTAATTCATAATATGGCTTTTTTTTCTCTCAATTCAATCAGTAATACGAAGATAACGCAATGTCGTACTCTCAAAGATGAAGATTTAGACTCTACGCTCTTACTTCGCGCGTAATCCACCTGAACCTCAGCAACACGTCGGAAGGGCCAATGACTATTAGTGTCACAAGACGCATAATAATGCACTATTTTGCGGCAGACGATATGCTGATGGAGGAAGGGATTTATCGAAGCAGAGCTAGGAGGCTCTTTACTTCTTGATGATATTTCGCATCAATCTATGCATTTTTTCTTCTTTTGGCTAAGCTTAGATCCCATCTGATGGTTCAATATAAACTGAAAACACGACCATTTCATTTAACCCCTTGGCTCCCATACTCATAAACACACAATCACACTGGAGTGAAATACCACACTATTTTCAGATAAGAAGAGTTATACTAGAAGTTAAAACTGATCCTATCGAACGGGAAAGATTTAGCATTTTCAAATCATAATGTCATCTATATGTTAACAACTACAACCCCCTCATTTCTCACAAAAAGTCATAATCGCGAAGCTGTTACTACTTTACAACAATAGATACAATTTTTTTCTTGTTTTTATTTCACTTCATAAAGGGCAAGAAGTGAAGATTTGTGGCGGGTATGTCGGAAACTTGTGAGCTGATGACATCAGGTCATCTCATTCACTTTGCATTTGCATTTTTCCCCCAGTGTTTCCGTTTAGTAAGAATAGGTGCAAATTTATCACTCCATATTTTCCTACATTCACGTCCGATAATAATCACAGCAACCTCACCATTCCTTTCGTAAAATCAGTCTGCAGATTTAATTCAGCTTTAAGATGGAGTAGCATTTCACTTTCGCGCCATCTTTGTTAAGGTAAAAATCGGACAGGATTGGAATTGCTGGCAAAAAGAGGGCAATTACCTTTAGGGGGTGGTGGCGGTGATGGTTGGGGGGGGGGGGGGGTTTAGAGCAGTCAGAACGCGCGTGCCGGGGGATGCGTACCAGATGAGTTAATGACGAGCTATGGATGCTTTCCGTCAACTTCTAATCTGCCGCATCAATCTTTGTAATGACGATGAGTGGATTAGTTCACACCGTGTGGGGAAAAGAGTCGACACGCCGCGTCCCTGGCATTGCATTACAAATGGCAGACGCACCTCATTTTGCACAAAGACTGATAAATCGACGCATCGGATTCATAATGCATGGGCAGCGCTTACATTGTCGTTTTGGGAGAACGTCCTAACGGACCACCTTGCGCACTATGGTAATCGGAGATCCTTTGCCAATGTGACAGTCCATTATCGACCTCATTTTCAACACTGAATCATAATTTGAAAAAAAAAAAGAAATCGCATCAAATGACTGGAGAATCATATAAACCTTTGATTTGCGTAAACGATTCTATGCCAGGGACTCTTGACAGTGTGTACAATGCTATAGGGTTTTCATATTATGTGATGTCATATTACTTGACCTTCAAAAATTACCAAGGATCAATAATGAAAGTTATTTGAACGAGACGAATTTGATGTTCACACTCTTACGATAGCGAAACTTTGAAAAGTTTGTAACAATGTCACCAAAATGATATTGTCTTTGAATAGCATTTAGCCCTTTAAGCACATTCAACCTCTTTATTCTGTGGAAAAGAACATGATGCCTACAAATATCCAATAAAACCAGTGTGGCTGATTAAGTCAATGCCTCCGGAGAATCTGGTTTTTCGCTTGACAAGGACTATGGAGATTTTGGAGTCCCGTGTTGAAAGGGTTAAGTAAATTTCCACGTTGGGATTCACCATGAGGAAAAAAAAAAACTCTTAAGAAAAAAATCCCAAAATTCATCATCTGTGCAGGAGCGTGTTTTGTTTTTGTTTGTTTGTTTTTTCCAGATTCTATGCCAGCGAGTCGACAGCGCGGAGACATGGTGCATAAATTGATCAGCTACTAGTCTAGATGCTGGACTACTTTATGATATTACAGCTTTCCCCGTTGTCAAAACACGACACGTATAACTACCTGTTTCAAACGTTGTCAAGGCACAATTCCTAGAATCAGTCCATCCGACGTGTTCGAGAAATTAACATCACACCACTTGACGCACGTAGAGCATGTCGCGCTATCGGTGCGAGAAAAAAAATAAACAAACCTATCAAGGATCTGGTCTAGAGCTTTACGAAGATACTATATGAAACACACTGGCCTTGATAGTATTAATGTTAACTGGTCATAATTTATATCTTATAGCATAACATGTCAGTTTACAATAGCTCTTATGATATCAGATTTTTTTTCCAATCCTTTTGTTTTTGTTTAGTTGTGTTGTGTTTTGTGTTGTGTTTGTTTGTTTGTGTTTGTGTTTTTTTATTTGGGCTTGTCAAAGGCTTACTTTTCATGTCATACTGGTATATTATTTGCTCGATGGTAATAGGTTGTACTGTATGTATAGGAGACATTAGGATTGTCGAAATTATTTGGTCCTGTTGTGCTTCAGGGACGTATCGCCTTTAATCATATATATATATTTTTTTTTTTTTCTAAGTTGATTCCTGAAATTGGTCTTACATTCGGTCTTGTTCATTCGACGGACAGTTCCAGTACATTTACTTACATATTAGGCCTATTTCACCTCACATTGAAATACAGTCTGATCTCTCCTATCCGGCCTCCCTTTATCCGGATCTCACTATTATCCGGACGCGATCTCACCGTGATTTTTTCCAATCCAATACTCACAGGAAAAGGGAGGATTTCCGACTAAAAAAAAATTCTTACACAAACTCACTTGGTTTACATGTTATTCCCAACATAAGTAACATACATTTACATCAAATTATTATCCAAATAACATGCATTCATACATTCACTACTCTAAATCAACTCAAGATTATGGACAAGAGACTTTTTCATTAAATCAGGGCACGGTACAAGCGATCGTTCATCGAACAAATTATCAGAGAATTTTGAGCGCAAACCAGGTGACGAGAACGTGACATGTTCATGCAAAGTTGATGCATGTGCATGTAGCTACCATCGGGATACATGAGGCAGCTGCGTGTTTTAAACATTGAGTCTCCCATATCCGGTCAAATCCCTTATCCGGATGAGCACCGGCCCCGACATGTCCGGATAGGAGAGGTCGGACTGTAAATACGTAACAAAGTATACAATAGATTAGAACTGGACATTGTGTCTACATAATAATGGTCTACATAAAAGACTATCTTAACAAGATGTGAACTAATTATGGGGGAACCGCTAAAAAAAAAAAGCAGAGCTTGTAACTCCGGATACCAGGGAAGAGAAAAACAGCGGAAATCCTTTGCAAAGGAGATCGGACACAAAGTAAATACGAACCGCATATCTAAAAGGAAAAACAGCAAAGAAAAAAAAAAGAGAAATAGAAGGAGGAGATGCAAAAGAAAAGATAAAGCAAGTATACATGCAGAAATAACGTCATGTTCTTCATGTGTCGTGGACATGGAAAGTATGGGCATGAGCTCATAAAGACACAGATCCGAAAAACAAAAACAAAAGCCCAAAATATCACTTTGTGCAGTCGTGTGTTTGGTTTCCGTTTTGCCAGGAGGACTGCAATTGAATTCTACGAAAGGAAAAAAATGCAAGCCTTGACAATCCATTACAACGGACCTCGACGCTGCTTCAACACTTGCTAACAACATGTACATCTTTGTCAGCATTATCCAGAAAAGAAAAAAAGAACGCGTGTATCATGACACTGGACCGGGGATTCGATTATCTTAAAAAGAAAAGAGAAATCTTTAATGTCAAAACATGTTGAAACGTTATCCAAAGAGCAGGTAGAAATCCAATGTGTCGTCAACAACTTTAATACTATGCTTTATTAAGCACCTCGGGTCAATATCGTACATCTTACATCTTCTATCTCACCTTCAAGAAATTCCTATCTGCAGAAAATGCTGCAATAAGTAATATATGAAATATGGGATTTTCTTTTTACAGAGCATTTAAGATTTTACGTAAGTTGATGAATCATAATAAGCTGGAATGAAGACGTATGTAACGGTCTCAACACATTTTGGCTGAAAACAATGAAATTGATTGCGAATCAAAGTTAAGGTTTTTTTGTTTTTGTTTTGTTTTTGTTTTTTTTTTTTGCCTAAAAGTAGCAGCACAGCACTGAGAAAGCCAGATAATGTCGTGTTTATTTTTAAACATGTATTGCAATGCTCAAGTTTACAAAGTTCTGAGTGGAACCGATATAGTTAAAGTGAAAATGCAAATGCAAACGTGAACTTTCGTCAAAGTATGTTCGTCTTATTTCAATCACTGTTAACTAATCGTAAAAAGCTTGGATATGAGGATGTAGCAAAAGGCTTACACAAAACTGCAAATATTGTAGCTTAAACTTTATGATTTAGTATACTGAAAATAGAACAGTGCCTCCCAACGTATTTGATATTTGAAAAGAGAATATAAGTGACAAATTATTGCAATAGGCAGTTTAGCCTGATTGGCGCTGGCAAATTGCAGAAAGGCTGTTTACTTCCTGCTGTGGTGCCGCGAATGTTCACCACTCGTCACATCACCGGCAAGACTATGTTGCGACAATTATCTCCACGTTCAAGGAAACATTTATTTTACTCAACATATGGTTATCAAAGATGAACAAAAGGAAAATACGGTGGAAGGACGTTGCCTCCTTCAAAGTCGTATCTTGCTCTCTCGCGGTCGCATTCTCGACAGGTAGCTAACTATCACTACGGGAAAGCTACGTCCGTTATTTATAGCTCGACGGAAATTGCACAGCATTGATTTTGCGAGGAGCGCTCAATCACGTTTATGGCTCATTTTTTCCGATGTTCTTCTGGCCGCATCCTCCGTGCTCCGCATGTCAGTGTAGGAGATGCTTTTGGCCTTCCTACAGGGTGTCAGGAAAATACAAGGTCTGCACTGGCATACGAAATACAAAAAGAAATCAATTCAAGCCCTAGAGCAGAACTGATGAGACGCACAACCCATTCAGCGTCGTCATTAAACTCAAATCAACTCAAGAGACAAACAATGGACATTTCGTAGAAGAAAAACAGCCTTGAAAATAAAAACAGTGGTATTTTGGATTTAAGTAAACCCTTTTACGCCGTTCAATGTGACCGGCTTGTTAGTTTGTCTTCTCGTAAATTGGATACTTTGTACAATCGTTCGAGATTCCCTTCACCAAAAAACAAAAAACAAAAAACAAGAACAAAACAAAAACAAAATGCCGAAAGTACGCCCAGATTCATCGCTTCATTTTCCAAAGCATGAAGGCGACCCTAAGCGATCATTTGGCAGTTTTGATTTGTCGTAGAAAAGGAAGCACACAGCCGAACACAAGGAGGAAACCCAATATCTTTCGTGTTCAAAACTTGTGACACTTTCAACTATTTTTAGCCTGAATCCGATAGCCGCCTGCCGTACATGCCGTATTATCTTTCATATGCTTCTAGCTCAGGGAGCGGGAATAAAAATATTTCCACTCTTTTGATTTCTTTTTTTTTTTCTCCCACGTACCGGCGGGATATGCTTCGTAAATGAATTCATCGTTGCCTTGAGATCAAAGAAATCAAAATTTTCCTTGGGCATAAAATCTTGGTCGGGATGGATGAATGAAGTGTGACTGACTATATCATTTCCAACTCCCTCAAAGTTATTGTAGATTCCAATCAATATGATTTCCGTCGTTGGATATGGACACGTGGGACGCAAAAACTCCCTCGATCGGAGCATCCATTTTCTTCTGTGCATGCAAAATGTATTCAGAATCATCATTCATTTCATTCAGAACGTGAAAAAAGGCCATGGGAAAGTAAGAATTAATTTGAGTTGTGCATTCCCGTAACAAGTTTGCGGTAAAGGTGCTCTTAGAAAAGTCATTTGAGAGTACATTGACCTTAGTATGCCTTCGAGAACCAGATGGGTCATGTAAAATGCCTGTGGAGTTAATATTTTGTTTGTTTTTTGTTTGTTTGTTTGTTTGTTTGTTTGTTTGTTAGTTTGTTTGTTTGTATTTTTGTATTTTTAAGTCTCAGGGATGGGTAATTACTGAATGTTAGCCCGCATCATCAGACACAGCGACCTCTGGACCTATCGACCATGAAAGATGTTATTGCACTGACACACGCAACCCATTCCATTCAGGCTTTGTGAATGATAATGGGTGCGTATAGCTCAAAGGTATCGTTCGGGGGAGATCTGACTCCGCAGCATAGAAATATAAGAATACAGTATGTATATCTATTTGCGTATACCCTGGTTATAAGACATCGGACTCAGACGAAACATCAGCTAGTTAAAAAAAAATCACAGAATCAGGACAACTTTAGAGGAAATGTAAATAGCTACCCCCGGTGTGACAAAAATATTCCAAGCAAATTCATTCAACTGAGAATCTTGGTGCGTGTGTGTGTGTATTTCTTCTTTTGTTTTTGCCTTTTTTTTGGGGGGGGGGAGATTGGGTTAAGAGTGACCTACATCTAGTTCAAGCTATCGATTTAGCACTGGGGCCCCATTGCCAAATTTTTGGGTCTTCTTTTCGGACAAACTCATTCACAGTGAAATCTCGTTAACGTAATATCGTTAAAAAAAGTTCTCTGAGCCACGTTTTTGGGGCTTGTTAACGGAATACTACTCTTGACAAGGGATTGTTATAACATACTAAAAAGCAGCCATAGTAGGCTTTATGCACATTATAGTGTGTAACCGGTATAGGAAACCCCCAAACATAAACGCAGTGAGAGAAGTAACGTTAAAGTTAATCAATAGGCAGAACATTGTTTCAGACTATAATGAGTGGGGGGGGGGGGGGGGGCGTTGCGTTCAGACGAGTTTGAGCAAAGTTATTTCCGAGAAACTCCCTGTTTTGTGTCATATATCATTTATGACTTTTGTCAGAATTTTCATCATTTTACACCATGTCATGTTCAAGCCAGCACAATGACAATAATCGTACTCGGCGGAATCAAATGATTTCATTTCCAAAATATAGAAAAAAAAAATTCCAAGAAAATACACACACTTTACAGATATGCGTGGCAGAGCGTTGTACAGAGAAATGACTGCAATTCAATTTTTGCCTCTTCATTCCCCAAATTCTGTGAAACGTAATATTGAGCATGTGTCATTAGGAACACGTGATGTCTCAATGGAGGAACATGGTATATCATGTAAGTGTCAAGTGCGAATGCGTTTGCCTTGCGTTTTGTGACCGCTGGATTTAAAAAAAAAAATGGATTCTTTCAATGTCGTGTCACAGTGTATCAAGTTTACCGCCCTCGCTGTGGGATGCGGAAAATCTGATGAAGAGAGAGAGAGGGGTTAAGTTCTTCCGCGGATCAATTGCAACCGCCATCCTCTGCACAAAATATGCCTATCGCTGGCGACGGAAACCATTTCTTGCATAACCGTTCACCAGGGAAATCAACTTTTATCCCGACTTGAGCAGGTGGGAGACACTCACACCGATTTACTGGGAAAAAAAAAGATAAAAACCTCCACGTTTCCTGCATTTCGGTACAGCTGATGCATCAGTGGGTAGGACTAAGTGTCAGCATTAAAGTCGTTGCTCAATGCCGTACTATACTCGACCAGATAAAGACAATGTCAATAGGCAGAGATAGATTAGCGAAGCGAAGAAAAGTATGCAATCCGTGTCTACTGCGAACTCCTGACAGCACCGCGATGTACTGTTTGTGCTGACTTATTCCTGTATTTGCGTGTGCGTGCGTGTGTATATTGCGTGTGTGTCGTTCCTGAGAGAAGGGACATTATACACAAATGATTTCCGATAACGTGACTACGCATAGCCAGGGCAAGATATCCCGCATTTAAGACTTATTCCCTTATTCCCTTGTCCCCTGTTAGACTAAAATGTCATAAATCACACAGCTAGGGAAATTACCCAAAAAGGACGGTCGTGTGGACATTACTCTCGCTGTCTTTTCTTACCAGTTACAACTTCTATGGTTTTCCACGTTTTTTTTTTTCTCAGGGTTTATAAAAGATGTTACAATGATGTCACTTTGAGTACAATAAATGACCCTCTTCTGTTCTGAAAAGACGGAAAGATTCCAACTTTTAAGACGGGTTTTACATTATGAAATTTGGATGTGAGCTGCTGGGAATATCAAGCTTTACAGTTTGTAAAACCAATATCCTGTATTTCCTTCAAGTGAAGTCTCATGCGGTATATGATTATTTTTCATAATCATTATGTCTGAAATGAATTATACAAAGAATTCAAAGCTTCAAATATGAAGACAAATTACTGCTTCTACCTCGAGATGGGGAGAATTAACGTCCAAACTCTCATTGACTTCATGAAGGAAACTACATGTAGAAATTTCCAATTACAGGAAAATTAAATTCGAGGTTTGCAAGTGCATCTGTTTGCACTGTTTTATTTGTTCTTTATTATTGTGGAAAAAAAAGAAGAGGAAAGTACGTATTGTTATCACCACTATAGCAATGGGACTACCAAGGAGTCTACTTGTTCTTATTACCGTATGATATACTAATACCAATACTACTGCTGCTGCTGCTGCTACTTCAACTACAACTACTGCTATTATCTCTTATGATAATAATAATAAAAATTGTACTTCTACTTCTACTACTACTTCAGCTACTATTAACTTTTTTTTCAAATTTTATTTTCCCAATTCACATGCTGCTTCATATACCAAATACATGCAAAATAATGAATAGTACATTATGGGAAAAAAAAACATATATAAAAAAAATTATGGTATAAGAGCTTGCCATTTGCTCACATGAAAATCTAGACGATTCTTTTTCATAGCTATGATGCGTTCTGTATTTTCCAAATGCTTCAAAGAAAACAGAAACGGACTTAGAGTTGGAATGATATTTTTGATTTTACAAGAAAATATAAAATATTTTGCATAATAGATAATTGTATTCACGAAATGTCCCCTTTCAACATGCAAAGTTCCAAAACAGATTTCTTCAGCTACTATTAACTTGATTATAAATGGAGGGACGGGTTGTCGTTCATCAACAAGGATACTGTACACCATTACATAATACAAACAGTTGTCCGTAACCTACTGAATTTATCCTTCCTGTATCTATCTAGGGTAGAAATTCAGATTCGTGTTGAATTTCTAAAACATAGCACAATTATCTCCACAACAAAATGGTAGATGCCTTGTTTTTAAATTGGTCTTGAGGCAAGGATGTGTTAAAAGTGAACTTAAAATTTTACATGTTTTCCCTATTATGATCATTGCTCACCACTGCATCAATATTATGCAAATATTAAAGCTCATGTGAAGACGTCACAGACTGAAAAAAATGTCCTACTTGTTTGTGCGAAACTGTCATCGAAATAATGATATGAGTGATTTAGCCACTACAATAATTCCCCTTTTTAATATCAGAATTTATGCCAGTGGTTCCATATACTTTTACAAATTATACAGATCATCATTCCACAAAGAACACACATGAAAAAAAAATGAAGTGGGGGAGGGGGGGGGGGGGGGGGGGGAGAGGATAAAAAGCACATGGCAAGTTTATCTTCAAGCTGCACAACCCATTCAACAGAGTATGCTATGCGGATCACGCACAGTGCCCACAGAGCACTGAGCACAAACCATTCGAAAATTATTCCCGGTACAGCTGGGGGCGACATCAAAAATGCACAGCTCAGGGAATGAATGCATTAATACATCTTATCCCTCCGTTTGGTGTAGTCTGTTGCATACGGATTTTTTTTTACAATAAATTACACATCTCTCCCTCCCTCTCCATCTCTATCTCTATCTCTCTCTCTTTCCTCTTTTGTTGCTTTTGTTTCCTTTTTTTTGTGTGAGTCCTTTATTTACATCCCCATCCACCACTAGTCATGTGACTCGGCGCTGTGAGCACGCCGTTGGGCTAACAAAAGCATTCAGCAGAGCAAACAAGCACCAGTCTGTCCCTAGAGCGAGGGAGACATGTACTTTGGACTGTCCGTGACGAGTGCAAAAAGATAAAAACAAAATGGCTGTAACGTAGGCCCCCCAAATCCTATCATAAAATCACTGCTCCAGCGAGCGTACGGTTTGAAAACGTGACAAATGTCCGATTCTACCAACTTTTATCACCTAAATTGAAATATTCAGTCCCAGCAATGTCCATGACAGGCTAGATGTCGTAACGACAACCCTTTGGACTCATTTGAAATACTGTAGAAACGAGTGGAGGTTGTCTGCTACCCAATCAGGTCAGGACCAACAAACACACATATTCATGAGACAAAAACACACAGACACACACATACATGCATACATGCGTACATACATACATACGTGTACAATGTACATTTACATACATAGATGTATGCATAACACATGTATAATACAGTTGTATGTATGCCTTGAAAAAAGTGTTTGGTGGTGATGCATTCTCACTGCTGTACATATAAACACGCACATGGTTTTCTCTTTATCAGTTCCGAGGTCTCTGTCATAAAGAGTTCACAAGATTAGCAGTCAATGCCCGACAATGCATCATCCTACAATCATATATTTTGTGTTCATCAAAACCTTGCCCTGACTGCAAATACCACTTAAAACTCCCATGTAATCGCAAACTGCATTAATTTGACATTTATCAATTTAGTCAATATTTGTACAATTCTCTAGATCATCCTGAGACCTATATAATAAACACTAGTCAATTAACCACAGCATTTGTGTGCGATGCACATACCTGGTACGTAGAAGTGTATGTGCAGGCCTACATTATTTTTTAACTTCTACAATGTATAACAGTACAATGTATTGTACATACATAGTATGTACCTGGTATTGTAAGTGTATGTGTGAACATATTATTTCTATACTGTTGTATTTCAAGCATTTTTCTAGACACACAAAGTTGGAATAAATTGTCTGTAAACACTAATAGCTACCTTTTGTGTCCTGAGGAAAAGTCATACACTGTTACTAGAAGGTTGGAGACTTAAACACGTGTACACATTTTTAAACAGCAGGCAAGCCTACTCATGTGTAATGTGTGTACCTTCACAAATTCAGTGCAACATGCACCACGGATGCCGGCTGAAATCGATCATAGGTGACTGCAGTCAAACAAAACAAATGCATGGGACTTCCTTCTGTACAGTGCTCAATTTATCCCTCAGGACAACAACAACAACAAAATCACAACCTTTTTTTAAAGGGTGTGTACAGTTCTGGTCGAGGTGAGGATTTAGCTTTTAAAGTTTTGCGAGATATTCAGAAACCACTCTATGAGATG
The DNA here is from genome assembly GCF_040938485.1 of Diadema antillarum. NCBI lineage: Eukaryota > Metazoa > Echinodermata > Echinoidea > Diadematoida > Diadematidae > Diadema > Diadema antillarum. Next base: position 3,323,346 of record NW_027271502.1, read on the forward strand.
TCAAAGAGCATGCAACTTTATGGGGTATCAAAAGTTTATTTGATGAAAATCGGTCTTAAAATGGCTGAGATATCCAAAAACAAGGTGAAACAAAGAGATCCTAATAAAAGGCGTGGCCTGTCGCTTTTGATTATCATCAGTTTTTTGGATATCTCAGCCATTTCAAAACCAATTTTCATCGAATAAATGTTGAATCCTTCTTAAAATTACATGTTCTTTCATATTTCATAAGAGGTTTCTCATTATCTCACTTAGGAATGTTCAAAACATGAATCCCCACCTCAAAAAGTACTGTACAGTCCCTTTAAACCCACTGCATGGTTTGTTGGCCCATTTTTTTCCCATCATCTACTACTGTATTTCACAGTGTTTTCATTATATCTCTCTCTCTCTCGCTCACCTTATTATCTTTCTCTTCTCACTTCCTTCTATGCTAATCCGCAAGAGATTTCGCTTTCACAACTATAAAGTATTCTCAACATTAAACCCTTAAGTACGTTTTGAAATAAAAGTACATCACATATATATGAAGCTAACTCCAGTCAATTACTTTACACTTACTCTGCTAATCGCTGTGATTTCTAGTTCCTTATTTTGGCAGATAATGACATGAAATAATCTTTTAAAAGTTGTTAATGTTTTGACTTTCGATGTTTCAAGTCTTACCAAGGATCAAAGAATAGGGCATTATTTGTGCATATTATGGTTATGCACCATACAAACATACCATGTACCATCTTGTTGTGCAATAACCAACTTTCGACTGGCACTCATTTAATGCTCACAAACCAAAACATTACAAAAAGTTCACACAGTATATATTTGTACGATGGATAACTGTTTAGGTGAAATTACCAACATAATATAATGTTTAAGTGAAAATGTATTTCTGTCTATTTGCCAGTTTGGGGAGAAACACAGTCAGTCATTCAGAATAAATCTCTTTTCTACTTTCATTCAATCATACAGCATAATGCTAGAACAGAAAGGCCCTAATTCATAAAGATAGCATGATGTAATAGTCCGTGGATTATGTACAGTGTAAATTTGGTCTGTTGTATGTAAACATGTGTCGAAGACTGCTCATGCTGTGAGACACCAACTCAATGTGAATGCGAACCAATACACACCCATTAAGGTGTGTCTATTACGCGGTTGTCTCAAAGTTAATTTGTAATGAATTCAAATCACTGATTTCATTCAAACTACCTTTGTGAATACCAGCTAGATGTCAAGCCATCAAAAAATGTGACGGAGTTTTGAGAAGGTGGGGTACATACCTTATTTGGGTAGTCGAAGGGAAATTCAGCCAGTGAAAAGTCTCCTCTGTTATGGGACACCCACAGCTCATACTCATCGGTCTGTAAAAATAAATAAATGAATAGATAAATAAACAGAGATGGAAGTATGACAATGAAGAGACACATAAACAAATAGGCAGATTTACAGAGTAACAAATTTATAGATAGATAAATAGATCTCATTAGATGGATAGTATAGATAGATAGATAGATACAATGTAGATAGATAGATAAATAGATAATTGATAGATAGAGAGAGAGATAGATTGACATAGATATATATACATAGAGAGAGAGAGATAGATAGACAGATAGATAGACAGACAGACAGACAGACAGATAGAGAGAGAGAGAGAGAGATTAAATAGATAGAGAGGTAGATAGTGAGAGAGATAGATAGAGATAGATAAATATAATATATATATATATATATATATATGTAGAGAGAGATAGATAGACAGATAGATAGACAAACAGACAAATAGATAGATAGATAGATAGATAGATAGATAGATAGATAGATAGATAAAATATAGATAGATTGGTGAAAAGGTAGAGGGAGATCAAAATGAAGTATTAAAGAATATTGGGGAAGACATTAATCATCTGTACAAACAAATCTAGTATCACTTCGAAAAATTAGATGTTTCCTGCATGGTCATTCATTGAATACAGTAGTGTAGCATTGTATTACTGCAAGTTCTCGTACATTTCTACAAATTTCTGCAAATGTACTTGTTATGACTATGGCTCATGCTGATATCCGGAGTTGATTTACAGTCACAATACAAGATCAGTTTCAATATCAATTCCTTTTTTTAAAGAGTTTTCATTTAAAAAATAACAATATTACAGTGTACATGTATGCCATGAACACTAGTTACAGATATTTCTGTTACTTTCACATGAATGATTTCATGGAAATACTGATTAAGGGAGGAGAATGAAATGCTTGTACACACATGTCTTGGAAGAAAAAAAAATCAAGGGCATGCAGTTATACTGTAAACGTGGAAATTTTCGCGGTACATTAATTTTCGCGGATTTCGCGCTACGTTCGGCTAGCGCGAATTCAAAAACGCGCGAATATATCTTCGCAATTTTCTATGCACATTTTGAATGGGCTGAATTGTGTGCGCTTCGTCGATGATACTGCTACGTAGTACAGACATGTTTACGCATATAGCAGTATCATCGCATGCACCGCACGCACCGCACGCACCGAGCCCACGGCCAATTGGTGTGCTACATCCCCGCGACTACAGTACTAGTACTACAGTACATGTATCGAGTAAAATACATGTACTACCAGGGAGGTGGAAGAAAGAACCACCTCCCTGGTACTACGTAGTTGAGCGCTTGTACTCGCACTCGCGCCGCTCGCTACGTCGCTTATCGTACGCTGGCATAGCAAGCTATAGTAGCAGAGGCTCTGGATGAAAACAGCGACTGTGTATTAACCTGCTGCGGAGCGCGAATTTAAGAACCCGCAAATATGTTTTCGAGCCGCGCAGCGCGAAAAATTAATCGCACGAAAATATTGACGTTTACAGTAGCTTGAAATGTGAATGAAGTCTGAAGGCAGATTTTGACATCTCTCTTCCGATTTAAAGACATGTCATTTCGTTTTTCTTTCCAACCGCAATATATAAACAGAGTTGACATCGATGACATCAAAATCCTGATGATGAACAGCCATTCTGGGCATAGTTACTACACTGTTTATAAATGCACAGTGCATATCAATGAACAATATCATACACCCTATTCCCTGAACAACCTGAAGGCCTGTGTGTGTAAACTATAAAAAGTAGCATACAATAGTGTGTCAATACTTTGAATGCAGTGGCACTGATACAATTTTGAATGGATACAATGTAGAAGAGGTTTCATTTTCATATATTCTTGAGGCTGTGTTGAAGTGGTAATTATCAAACACAATGTATTTTTAATAAACTGCCATTATGAACAACCATGATGTTTAAAACATACAATGTTGAAGGGATACAATGTACATGTAGAAGAGGTTTCATATTCATTGTTCGAGGCTGTGTTGATTTGGTAATTATCAAACACAAAGCATTTTTAGTAAACTGCCATTATGAACAACCATTTTTGACTCGTTGAGGACAAGTGCAGAGTATACTCAGGCAAGTGTCTATGGGAAATGCGTGTTGTAGCAAAATCAGCTAGAGTCCTTTACGGTTTAATGGTGGGGGAAATACGATATGAGAAAGTAAAGATACACCATTGTACATTATACAGAGAATAATTTATGATATATTAATGAGGGATTAGGAAAAGACCGCAGGCTAAAGATAATCCTGGGTGGTCCCTGGATTGCGTCCACTGGTGGCAGGTCGAGGCTGTACCCCTCAGCAAGGAACTTTATCCTCACCATCTTTATCCTATAAAGAAGGATACACCTGTAAATCCATCGGTCCTATTGTAGCTTCAACTTTAACTCGTTCCATACTGAATTCTGAAATGTTCATAGACTTAATACACAGGCCACCAGGTTCCCATAAGGAACAGTTTATCAAATACAGAGTTGTACTTCCTTTGAGTGGTTACTAGTACTTTAAATTTCAAAATCATATGAAAACACAAAAACACACACACACATACAGTACCCTAGTATTAATCAGTTTCATATCCAGGGAAATCCGCATACAATGTAAATAGTTCAGAACTTTATCTCTTCTCACGTTTTCTTGTTTACCACATACACAATTGGAAGTGTCTGAAGAACTGATGTCTAAAGCTAAATGCTGATAAATGCATACCGGTATATGTAACTATTCTCATGCACCATAGCTATGGGAAAATGTTATGTACACAAATCACAGAACAGCCTCTACATCGCATATTAGATGAGCATCCTTGTGAATTTGTGCCTTGGTTGCTGTTTTATCTCTTCTCGTTCACCCTGTCCGATGATATATGCATACTTTACTAGCATCAAGTGTACCCAGTGTACTGCCTTTTGAAGGCACTGCTGACTTGAATTATTCACACACAAATTTCACCCTGTTCTACAATATGCCTACTTTACTAGCATCATGTTACCCAGTGTACTGCCGAAGGCACTGCTGACTTGTCTTGAATTATTCACACACAAAACAGCATGATATTTTGTACGATGAATGCATTAAAGATTCAGCAGCCTATTCATGGAATTTCTGTCACAAATACATACAGTTTATGTATTCACACTTGATACATGTGTAACCTCTATTGATATGCATGTAGGCCTACATGTATCTTAATGTATGCATGTCAAATCAATTACGAAAATACAAACATGTACCTCATGTACTTGGGTTAAAATATATTATTTGCTAAATATTAAAATAAAAAATGAATTTAAAAAAAGGTTACAAAATGAATTCTTAAAAGAAATGTCTTGTTTCCTGGATATCATTTACTTAAAAAAAATTAAAAATGAATAAATAAAGAGTTACAAAATGAATTCTTAAAAGATATGTCTTGTTTCCTGGATATACAGTACTGGACGTTGAAACATGCAGGTCACCAGGACTGGGCCACTTAACTTTAAAATTTGTATAAAAGTGTATTTATGTGCATTGAATCTCTTTACTTTAATTTTTTGAAGGATCTTCTTGTACAGTAGTAGGAAGGTACACTCCATTCATTTGTACTTAATAATACCAGTTACTGGCACTAATAAAAATAATATGACATGAAGATCCAGTCCTGGGTGTATCTTGCTTGCCAGTTCAGCGCAAAAACATCATTCAAATATATATGTGACAGGGATGTGTCTGAAAAGAAGCATCGCACTGAGAAGAGCTTGCCAACCAACCATCCCAGGTCATGTCTTTCATCCAGGGGTATCTTGGCTTATCGTGTGCTCAGCACACTGTGGCACTGCAGGTGTCAACCCATGACAGTGGAGGTGCACTTCAGTCAAGTTGAAAATCTCTAAACTCTTTTTTTTTTTGCCAAATTCAAACCAAGAAATAAAAAGTAGCAATGAATGAAATGCATACAGTGATTGCCCTGCATCATATATTAAATGTATGTGGATAAAGATGTTAAGTTGTAGAGACAAGAGGAAGCTACGATGCCACAATGCTATCCCACAGTGCATCTGTGACAGCTAAGATCTACACCTTGGTGCTTTGCAGATTGGCGGTACCCCACATTGTTGCTATGTAGGGCAAGTCTTAGACAAGCTTTCTGGTAGTTCAGAATAATGACTAAAAAAGGCATGCATTGATTTGAATGCAAAATTTTATACAGGGTATGCATTTGTAACTACAAAGATTGAGCACTGTAAAAGGATATCACATAATGCATAAATCATTTATACAACAGCTGTTACATATCATACTGTCTTCAGAAGACATTCAACACCTGGTGCAGAGAGTTTGCAATCATATACAATGTACACCACCGGCAGGCAGACCTTAAAGGACAAGTTCACCTTCATAAACATAAGGACTGAGAAAATGCAACAATATTAGTAGAACACATCAGTGAAAGTTTGAGGAAAATTGGACAATCGATGCAAAAGTTATGAATTTTTTAAATTTTTGTGTTGGAACCGCTGGATGAGGAGACTACTAAAGCTTGTGAGTCATATGCGTACAACAGTATAAAGACAAGAAATGTCGCTATGGCGACTGGTATGCCTCCGCCATAATGCATGATTCTCCTAATAGGTCTAGATAGTCCATGTGGACAATGTGTGATTACATTTTCACAAAACTGGCAAAATATTGAAATGACAAGTTTGTCAGAAATGTGTTAAATGTTCACCTTCCTTGAACTTGGTTTAATTGGATGAATAGGAGAGCATGTATTTGGGGATTTAAGGACTTTAACTTGACTTTGACCCATTCATACATTTATGCATTTAGTAATTTTCATGGTACCGGTATGGAGAAAAAGTGCAATTTCTGTACTGAATAGTAAATTGTTACCATGTTCATCTGGCCTTAGACCCTAAAATTCATAAGATAATCACTTTCAGGTAGAACATGCATAGATATGCAGTAGGTTTCACGATAAATTGAGCCACTTCCGAGATATGGAGGAAAAAGTTAGTTCAGCACTTTCACTTGATCTTTGACCTTTTGACCTTTGAGGCAATAAAAAAAGAAAAAGAAAAAAAACTCTCCAGAGAATTTCTATTAGGTTACACATGCATACACCAAGTGTAAAAAAAAAAAAATACTAATCCTGCTGGCATTGCATGAACATGAGGGAAATAGTAAAATTTTGAAGTGTTGCACTTGACCTTTGACCCCTGACCTTTGACCCCATGAACCCTACATTCTCTAGATAATCACTGCCAGTCAGTACATGTATATATACTATGTTCCATGAAGATACCTTGAACAATTTTCCAATTTACAGAGAAAAAAAAGAAGTTTTAATATTTTTACTCGACCTTTTGACCTTTGACCTTTGACCTCATGACCCAAACTTTCACCAGAGAATCTAAATTGGGTAATACATGTATACACTAAGTTTCAAGAAAATATCTTCTGGCATTGCATAGATATGGTGGAAATAGTGAAATTTTATGTATTTGACCTTGACCTTTTGACCTTTGACCTTGAGCACATGCACCCAAAAGTTGATAGGCACAACTTCACCCCCTAATACACATACATGCCAAGTTTCATCAGGATACCTCAACAGCTTTTGATAGTTACCTTGTCCACAAAATTCATTACGGACGGACGGAAAGACGGACGGACGGAAGGACGGACGGACGGACGGACAACCCGAAAACATAATGCCTCCGGCACCACTTCGTGGCGGAGGCATAAAAATGTAAAAGAAAATTCAACATATTTTCACTTTTTTCGCATAATAAAAGAGCACTTGACTAGCCTCTTTCTAAAGGCAGGGGGAATAATATTACCCATATGATTAGTCGGTAACGAGTCGGGGGAATGTGTACTTTTTTCAAAAGATGGAATTTTGTGAAATTCTCTTTATATTTTCCTTATGTTGTTGTACGCATGTGACATCTAAGTTATTCATACACTGCAGTAGTCTTCTCATCCAGCGGGTACTGCACAAAAAATTTAAAAATTCATAACTTTTGAACGGATTATCTGATTTTCCTCAAACTTTCAATGATGTGTTCTACTAATATTGCTACATTCTCTCAATCCTTATGTTTATGAAGGTGAACTTGTCCTTTAAAGGACAAGTTTACCTTCATAGACATGTGGGTTGAGTGAATGCAGCAATATTAGTAGAACATATCAGTGAGAGTTTGAGGAAAATTGGACAATCCATTCAAAAGTTATGAATTTTTCAAATTTCTGCTCAGTCACGGCTGGATGAAAAGACTACTATAGCTTGTGATGTCACATGTACATACGAAAGACAGAAAAGAAAATTCAACATATTTTCATTTTTCTCGCATAGCAAAAGAACACTCGACTTCTCCCTTTCAGAAGGCAGGGAGAATAATTTTACCCTTAACATACGTCAGTACCAAGTCAAAGAAATGCGCACTTGTGTATTTATTTCTTTATTTTCCTTATATTGTTGTACGCATGACATCACACACCGTAGTAGTCTTCTCATCCAGCAGCGACTGCACAGACACTTTAAAAATTCATAACTTTTGAACAGATTGTCCGATTTTCCTCAAACTTTCACTGATCAATGTGTTCTACTATATTGCTGCATTCTCTCAATCCTTATGTACGATGAAGGTGGACTTGTCCTTTACCGCTAACACTTGATAAGAAGACTACCAAGTACACGAAATACACAGATCTGTATTTCAAACAAACATACTGAAATTACACTGTACATACATACATACACATGTACAGTGTACCACAGTACGTAATGAAAGGTCACACAAATAAAACATCACCTACTGAAATGTTAGATGGTGGTGCAATAATCTTTTCCTCCCTAAATCCATAATTTCCTCTGACCTTCAAACTGTAATATATACACTTGTCCCTCACAGATGCAATACCTATAAAGGGGGCTGCTACACCTCCAATATACTGTAAAACATGATATATTCGCGGCACGAAATTTTCGCGAATTTAGGCCGACGGCCTTTTTCGTGGCAAGAAATTTTCGCGAATTGCCTCTTGCGTTCAATGCATATAGTGTAGATAAGACATTTCGCATGCATTTTAATTTCGCGAATCTTGGCGCTCGCGAAATTCGCGAAATTAAAATGCACGCGAACATTTCTCGTTTTACAGTAGATGTACAATGTACGCAGTACAATTGTATTTCAGTACTATGAAAATAGTGCATGTTATATTGTACAATATACAGAGATGCAAACCTTGTACAGGTGTAAATATTGAAGTCTTCTGAGGGCTGAAGTATGCATATTTTGGCTTTAAAAAGATTCCAGTATTTTTATGTTTCCTGTCATAGAGATGTGTAATAGTACAGTTAAAGTAGTCTTTTCCATGAAACCTTGCCTGCAGTACTTTTGGCCAAAAAAAAAGGGAACAAAATACTACAAAAGGGTACATACATAACAGTTGTCATTTCTGTTCCATGTTAAAAATCCAACAGGTATTGTTGCATGCTGCTGGACAAGGCATTGTAACCTGTTGCCTTTTTAAAGAATTCATTAACCTATCGAGGATGGGCTTATTTTGCTACAACATGCATTTCCCATAGACACTTGCCCGAGTATACTAAGGATGCATCCTCAACGGGTTTACGCAATAGCAGCGATGATAATACTAATATAAAAAGACAATGATAAACCAAAAAGAAAAAACAAAAATAGTGTTTTTCTCCTACTTATCTGAATGGGCATTCTGACGTGGCCCCACGTGTTTTTAAAGGCCCGGTCACACTGCCCAAAAGTCGCGTAAATTATGCATGAATCATGCAAGAAATTTGGTTGTGCGTGCTTGTCCGTCAATAATTTTTACTGATTTACGTGATGAAAATCACCGATGAATTGCGCAAGAACTACGGAAAGATCACGCAAAAATCACTAACAAACCACGCACTTTCAGTGCATAGGCACGCAAAGGCCCCAAATAGGGCGAATTAGTGGTTGTGCGCGACGACTGAGGTCCACGGAAAATCACACATAATCTGTGCATTATCACTAATGAACTGCGTATGAATCGCGCATGATTCACGCATGAACGCGATAGCGGCAACATTTTTGCACATGATTTGCACATTTCGCGCATTGTTCACATAAAAACTACGCAAACATAACAAAAATTACGTAAAACAGCGCAATACTGCATAAACTTTTCTGCGAAGCCGAGCCTCGAGCTGCTCAAAACCTGGAATCGCGTAAAGCGCCGATCTGGCGCACATCAGCGGACAACTACAAAGGTTCCACGTCAGACAAACTCATGAAATGTGCAAATCGCGCATATATTGTGTAAGGCTCAAATTTCTTATGTGATTCATGCGTTTACGCGACTTTTGGGCAGTGTGACCGGGCCTTTACAGGCAAGTGCCACTCCCTCGTACTTGCCCAGACAGTCAGTTTTACTTGCCCCCTGCAAGTGCACACAATTCTAATTTAAGGGGTTAAGTAGGTTTACAAGTAGCACTCCAGAGCTGCCAGCATTCATACATTAGAAATCAAGGAGGTTGCAAAGAGCTATAGGAGGCTACATGTATACACTGTATGTTAATCCTGCACATCAGGGGGTTTAATAGTGATTCTCAAATAACGGATGTTTTTGTTGTTGTTGTTGTTTTCAAGTCAGAACATAAACCTTTTCCTTTTAACCCTGGATCCTTTTCCACAAAACATGGGAGACTTAAACTGCAAGTCTGTCATAGGTTTTTTTTTCCCCATTTTTTTTTCTTTCTCTCCATTTCTTTCTTTTTCATACAACAAGTTCAATAACTCCTTCTCACCCCCCCCCCCAAAAAAAGAAATAAATAAATAAAAAAATAAATAAATAAATAAATAAAAACAATGTCAAAGACTTAAACAAGTCATACAATATGTACAGTAGATAGTACAAACTGTACTTTAAAATGTATTCATCAATCTTAAAAGGTTAAGAGTCCAGTGCTCCTGAGAATTTCCCCACTAGATCTATAACATTGTAAATTAATTAATTGACTGATGGCCTGACAGGGCAGACATACAGTATAAAAGGTTGCATACATTTTCTACACAAAATAGAGAGGCAAGTCTCCCTTACTCTCAGTTCCCTGACAGTATTTTATAACTTTAAAGAGTGTGTACAGTTCTGGTCGAGGTGAAGATTTAGCTTTAAACGTTTTGCGAGATATTCAGAAACCACCCAATCAGATGTCAAAAAGGATGCAGTTCTAAGGGGTATCAAAAGTTTATTCGATGAAAATCGGTTTTGAAATGGCTGAGATATATCCAAAAACAAGGTGAAACAAAGAGATCCTAATAAAGTTGTGGCATGTCGCCTTTTATTATTAGCACTTTTTTGGATATCTCAGCCATATGAAAACCAATTTTCATCAAATAAATGTTGAATCCTTCTTAGAATCACATGCTCTTTCATATTTAATAAGAGGCCTTTCATTATCTCACTTAGGAATGTTCAAAACATGAATCCCTACTCCAACCAGTACTGTACAGTCCCTTTAATCCATTCCCTACAGAAACCTGGCAAGTCTTGTGTTTGGTCGATGCAATTTTGGGATCTCACTTGGAAACGAGTTGCAGTTGAGCATCAAACAAAGGTACATGTGTACATTGCATCCTATTAAAAGTCAATTCACAACTAGCTCATGTGCACATTGGTACAAATGACCTTTCTTTTTTCTCAGTGGGTTAGGCACTTCACTAGTTTTCAAAGCGACAAAATGCATGAGCATGCCCAGCATAACAATTTATGGAATTTATCAATCATATCAAACAGTGGATGAACTTGAGTATTAAAATCAGGTGACAAGAATGGTCCATCAATGATCACATTTGGAAAAGTATCCACTTCATTTAAACTTTGCAGTGAATGCATTTCAACAAACTATTTCATATAATTCCAAATACCAGGCTTGCTGTAAGATTAGCATCATTTACTGCGTATGTATGCAGGCAACATGAGGAATTGTTGCATCATTGATGTTTATCACAGTGAATCTAAAACCAACACACCCGGCTGAATGAATGACCTTTTCCTGCTCATGCGCAAAGTGGAACTGTGAACCGGCTACATTATAGCTGGTTGGAAACACTACACGGCGTCACCCAGACTAAAGCTCTCAGTATTGTATTAACATACAGATTGTGTGTATTTAGATAACTCTGTGTCTTCTGTAGCGTCCATACATTGTAGTTTAAATGTGTGCAAATTATGCGTAACACAATGCTCTTATCCCCAGCGCTACAGGTATGCATTATGTATTCATGCATTGTATGCATCTACACCGTATTTCTTTCCATAATTTGTTCTTCTTCTTTTTTCTGTGGGTGGGGCGAGGGATTGTAGGGTGGCAGGTCTCTGATCGAGCGCTCTTTTCCTTCAACAAAAATTCTCCAAAATGTTCTCCTCGCGGCACAACGGCTCGCGCCTCCCTGACGTCAACAAGACAGCAATAACAATTTGGCCGGCCGGAGCAGCGCGATTTGGGTGATAAATGATGATATCTCCAAAGGGAGAGGTCTGATTTTCATATTGTATGTATATTTCCCCACAGCCAGTGGCACAAAATCCATACAGCACAAAGTCAAATACAATGGCACACTCAACGCATAATTTGCATAATATTGGAGCTCTCTATTCACAGTGGTTATGGTCAACTTCTCCTCTTTATCAAAGTAAATGTGTAGGAAGGGTATTCCCACTCATCAAACAGCATTGACACCAAAGGAATCCCACAGTATGCAGTCTTTTGATCTACAAAAGTGTACTGTACAACCAACCCATTTCACTTTCAACAAAACCAAAGCCTAAAATATCAACGTGGATTGAGTGAAAGCAGCAATATTTTATAGTAGAAGACATTTGTGAAAGTTTGACGAAAATCAGACAATCTATGCAAACGTTATAGTTTTTACACTATGTTCTGGGGCCAGCTAATTTAGCTTGGACAACAATATAAAGAATTCGATATTTTTTCAGAAAGGAAATTCAACATAATTTCACTTTTCTAGCATAAAAGTAAAATGAAAGGGCACTTGACTCACCTCTTTCAGAAAGCAGGGGGAATAATATTACCATTCAATGTCAACTCAGTGTTATGCGTAAGTCAATGAAATGTATTTTCTTTCCTCCTGAAAAATGATATTTTTATAGAATATACTCTTTATTTTTCTTTATATTGTAGTCCAAAATAACATCATGTGATGTAGTAGTCTCCTTCTGAAGCAATGACAGCACCAAAACTGTAAAAAATTCATAATTTTTGAAACAATTGTTTGATTTTCCTCAAAATTTGACTGATGTGTTCTACTACATGTAACTATTCCTGCTTTCACCCAATCCACAATTCAATAACAGACTTTGGTTTCCCTTAAAACTACATTTGCTTAAATTCTACTTTTCTATTTCATATACTTAAAGGGCTATTTACAACCAGCAAACAGATCATACATTTGTACATTATTCCGCTCTCTTCTGCTCTCAAAGTGAAACAATGCACTGCTGTGAAGACAGGTTTGGGTAAAGCTCACATCACGAATCGCGCTGTTGCCGTCACACTAACGAAACCCTTAACCTTTCCTAATGTGCACTGTCGGACGCAAAGCGATCACACTGCAGCCTGCAATCATTTTCCAAGCTGCTTCAGCAGAAAGACCTTCTCCCACATATTCCCTAATACATACAGATTTGCATGGGAGAACCTATCCACAAGGTCTGCTTCCAAGAAACTCATGATTTCAAATGACAAAGCATACATTGTCTTTGACTGTAAACAGAATTGACATACAATGTATTTTAGTGGGGGGTTTTCCATATTAAAGTGAATGCTAGAATAATGATAAAGCTATATTTCACTGTGACTTTCACAATGTGTAATATCGTATTCAGTCGTTATCTATCAACTGAAGTAAATTTGAGTTACACTTCATTTGCACAACAATAGAAACATTGAGTTGAGTTTTGGTTTGATCTTTTTATTTCTATTTTTTATTCTTTATTTTGTTTTGGTTATTTTTGGCTGTCCTTCATTAAATCATTATTTTCTAGGAATGTGAGATTTCTCAGTGGGAACATAGTGGAATCTAGTGCACTGAATGCTCTTGTTACTTAAAACAAACAGCTAGTGAGAAATACTGATGTCCTATACACGTGTACGTCAAATTTCCAAGTTGGGATAAGTTCCGGAAAGCCTTGAAAATAAATATCCTTGCTACTTCTTCTTTTTTTTTTTGTATAATTATAATATCAATGAGATAAAATTGGAACTTTTGCATACACTATGTTAAAGGTATCAAACAAATGCCTGATTGGCACCACAAATATACTATTTAAAGAGAAATTGGTACTTTGTAATTAGTAAAGAAATCTAGGGGTACAATTGTATGTATACTTTTGCAGACAACTGTACACATGTACACATTGATCTGCATTTTTATGGTAGAGTACACATGACTACACTTGTTTTTGGTTTTTTTTTTGTAACCACATTGTTCCCATTTAGATTTCAGTCTTGTATACGTGTAGTTAGCTTTTTTACCCTTCAGACTATTACACTGTATACATTTCATGACAGTCAACCAACAGAAACTAATGAAATCAAGTATAAAATGGGCAAATTGCTCAACAGGAAGCTAACAAATTGTTGTTGATAACGTTGAAATTGGGTCTGGCAAGTTTTATATCCAGAAAGAAGGTACAAAGGTACACAACTGAACACCTTCAAAGGGGTCACCCTTATTCAAGAGCGATCATAAGGGTTTCACACCAAACACTGAGGCTGAAAGGGTACGGTGAACGGCAAATCGGGACAAGAATAATACAGGGTCGGTATATATTACAAATTCTTGTATGTCTCATACTGCATCACTCATTCGATACATCATGCATCATACATACATTCAGCCTTATTCCAGGGTTGAAAAGCTCAGCTCACTTCGTTTTTATCTATTGTGAATGCTCAAAAATGTCAACTGAGCAAAAAAGCAGGTGATGTGCGTCAATGGCGTCTCTATTATTCGGGGGGGGGGGGGGGGGGGGGAATGCTGAAATGGCAAAGTTTAGACTGGTTCTTGCTTCTAAAACTCATTAACCCGTTGAGGACGGTCTGATTTTGCTACAACACATATTTCCCATCTACCTAGACACCTGCCTGAGTATACTCAGGACTCGTCCTCAACAGGTTAAAGTACTGAGGCTGTTTTACTATTTAAAAGGAATTGTCATTAGAATGATTAACCTGTAAAGTTTACTGCCTATTTATCCTGTCGACACCGCAACTGTGCAATATGCACAATTTTTTTTTTTTTTTTTAAATCAAGCAAAAACAATACAATGGCAATTTGAAACAGAAACAAGAACTACAATCCTCTTAAAAATAAAGTGTATGTAGCCAATTTACAGATCATACAGATCATTAATCCCCAAGGTTTTTGCATACGTATTCTGCAACCAAACAAACCTATACTTGTGTATATGCAAAACAAAGCTCAAACAAACGAAACCTTTCATTTGTATTACTCTGTGTGACCAACAATACAGGCAGAAACTGAGACAAAAAAAAAGTATGAATTATACAGCACCGAACCTCAAAAACATGGCTCCTGTCAGAGATCAAATGGGTAAGAAGGAAAAACACAATTTCCATGTCATTATGCCTCCAAAAGCTTGTCAATTTTTGCTCTTTGAAAATGGACAAGCATGAGAAATGTGTGAACTGATGCTTTGATAATGTTTACCATGATTTCTGTCAGGAAACAACAAAAATTGAGAAATTTTATATTATAGCCAAAAGGTACATTAGCAGTGTTTTAATCTGAGAACACATCCAATCCAGAATGCCATCATGTGTTATTTTATAATCAATTATGAATATTTTTAACAAATCGGGCCATGGATCTCCAGCTTGACAATGCATCACATGCATCTTGTTGGGGAAATACATGTACTACTGATAAGGCATGATTGATCATCACACAATTCTCCACGGTGTACTGGACCTTTGAACCACTATTGCAAAGAAAGAGCACTTCAAAAATAAAAGTCGGTTACTCCTACATGTATAGATAATAATGGTACACTTTTGATCTCAAAATACTCCATTTAAACAACTCTTACTGTAAAACAAGGAATGTTCGCATCCATTTTAATATCGCAAATTTCGCAAGAGCCAATATTCACGAAATTAAAATGCACACAAAAGTTCTTGTCTAAACTATTATTGTATGTATTGAATGCCACTGGCAAATCGCGAAATTTCATGCCGCGAAATAGGCCATCAGCTCCAATTAGCGAAAATTTCATGCCGCGAATATACAATGCATGTTTTACAGTAAGTATCCTGGTAAATCGCTTCAGCCAGACAAGTTTCTTGGTAAACCGTTTCCATATAATGCAAGCAAATTCCAAATGGTAGAATACACAGTATGAAACTGAAAGCCCTTCTGAGAGATATGGTGTTAATACCTTTAATATAGAAGCCTGAATACTTTTAAAATGTCTGCTCCAATAGAACATAATGGCACACAAACACGGATGGATGGAGCTGCTATCGTCGCTAATGCATTTTTCACACTATACACGTGTAGATGTACTGTATAGATGCTTTCATATTAAAATGCATTTTACTATTATGAGATGGAATGAGGGCTTGAGAATGTGATGTACATTGTACAATGCACATTGTAGAGTGAAGTTGTATCATGTTTGCACTAATGGCAACCTTCCATTCTAATATAAAATTCTTCTGTTGCCTATTAAAAAAATGAATCCAATAGACACACATTGTGCAGCCACTGTAAATCTGATACTGAACTTGTCACAATTTTTCTTGTCATTCTCACAGAAAATTTTTTTACAAGTATTTCAATATTGCTATGATTTCTCTTTTTTTTATTACTGATCAGTGGGAATCAGTGGGAATGCTGGGGGTTGATTGTCCCAATCCTTGTGGGATTCATTTAAGAGTACATTTATCTATTGTGTGAAAATCATTTGCTTCAGAATGGTCTCATATTCATGTAATGTGCAGTTCAATGTTTCCAGGTTAACGATCGCCCTGACACTGTACAGGCATGCTAACCTGAAAACATTGAACTGCACATTACTTGAATATGACACCATTCTGAAGCAAATAATTTTCACACAACAATATATAATGTACTCTTAAATGAATCCAACAAGGATTGGAACAATCATCCCCCGGCATTCCCACTGATTCCCACTTACTAGCCATCCCCTTTTAATAAATGTTAATTTTACTTTTCTTAAACCTCTCAGCAACTTCCTCTGGCAAAAATGCAAATGAAAGATAGCAACGGACCTGTATCATGTACAATGTAGTATTTGTATAATGACTACCTTATCTGTTTTGGAGTATGACATCATTCATTGGAGAATCAGTTGATGTGCCAAACTCATTCACTCAAGCACATCCACAAGAATTACGACACACACGCATTGTGCTCACATAAAAGGCAGACAAATGTACACTGTACAAGATACCAAAACGAGGTATAAAGTACACGTATACAATTGTCATGCAAGAATGATGAAAAATAAAACAAGATGAAGTACATAGGGCAAATATGCAGCTTCTGAAAGCTGGATCATTTCAATGTCTTTTTTGGCAATGATATATTTCGTTTGAATATATGTTTACAATGTGCACTCCTTTTTCAGCAACCACAGAGAACTCCTCACTGTTACTTTCCTTCCTTATCCATTATATACAGGGCTCCAAACCAACATTTTTTTTCTCTCTCTCTAGTGGCCCACTCTGGCCAATAAAACATTTCGAAATTTTGGTGGCCCAAAAGAAAAGGAACAAACCACTTTGAATCTCAGTCAATCTGATCCAATCGGGCCACAGAAAGATAAAGTTGGTGGCCAGACACCAATTTATAGCACTGGTCTCTGGCCACCATCAGGCCCCTGCTAGTCAAGCCCTGCAACATATCATATGAGTGTTCTTCTTTGTGGTTTAACTATTACATTTCATAACTGCTTCCTCCAGTTTTTCAGTATTACATCAAAAGTCAGGATCATTAGATTATGTAAACTTGTATTGTTTTCAAGTAAAGCTGGCTTTCTTCTTTTTTATTAGGTGATCCGAGTATCCTCTCGGATCACCTATTGTATCTGTACGGATTCTTTCTTCTTCTTCTTCTTCTTCTTCTTTCTTTATTTCTCCCCAAAAGTTGTGCAGAGGTTAGCTCAGAAAGTACTATGCCTATCAAGTTCAAACTTATACCATGTATGTATCGTGTCCCAAAGACGGCAATCGAACTAAAATCAAAGTGATCAGTCGACCGTGACGTCACTATGACGTCATTATATGAAAACACATTCTCAATCATATCTCATTAATGGAATGAAGTTTTTCAATGAAATTTACGTCACATATATTTCAAGTTATGCGCATTCTACTCATATTCTCAAAATTCACATTTTCTCTTGGTACGTGCGCGTACGCGCGCGTTGAAATATTTGTATGCTCAAATCGAGCTCAAATTTTTTTTGCACACGTTTCAGACCATTTAGAGCATTTTTTGAAAAATTGAAAAAATCGGACGGACGCGTACGCGCGCGCGCATATACGCACGCACAGCTCATATGCAATAGAAATTTTCAGTTTTTTCACACGGATCGGATGTCCGAAATGTCAAGGAATATTTCTATCAAGTTTCAAGTCGATCCGACTCAATATGACATCATACGGGCCCGTCAAATTCAAAATTCCGCGCGTGCGTCAATGGGGATACACTGTGCAACTATGCCAAAAAACCGCCAATTTTAAATCGGATTTTACTCGTCAGGATGGACGATGACCCCCCATTTTCTTGACATATTCTAAAAGCTGATGAGTTGTACATGTCATTTCATGGGTTGGCGATACTGAAAAAATGATTAAAAGATATCAAATTTCTTAATAAAGTAAACAAAGTAAATTTTCCAAATGACGTCATCAAATTTCAAATTCACTCGAGCGTATCTCACTTAAATTTCGCCAATTTTCACCCAGATTTCAGTATGTTGTAGCTTATGAAATGTTCTTTCATCAATGTGATAACAACATTTTGATTGGATAACGTCATCACCTCGTAAAAATGGATTGAAAGTATCCTTGTAAAATTTCACCAGTTGAATACGTGTTATCTCTATGGGAGAGCAGTTTTTCTGGCAGTGAAAATTGACATGACTCTCTTTTTCGAGCACTAGCTCACTTATGCTTCGGTGAATTTCTCCCAGATTTTAGTATGTTGTAGCTGAGACTTTGGGCTATCGTAAGTGTGACCTCCATTTTTTCATACAACGTTGGTATCACATCGAAAAACTTGGTTGAAAAATTGCATGTGGCTTCGATGCAGCGTCATTTTGCTTAATACACAGGGCCTATGGAGCATGAAATAGGTCATTGCATAGCGCATCCGACTCGTAATCCTAAGGTCCCTGGTTCGATGCTCACCCCTGCCAGTTTTTTTTTTTTTTTTTGAACACTTTTTTTCCTTTTTTTTTTCTTTAGTTAGTCTTAGTCTCCTTTCCTAACTTTATCTTTTTCTGATTTTTTCATGCTTCTCCTTCAAATTTCTATAAAAATAACATAATTTTTTCTTTATTTGTCTTTCTTTCTACTACTTTCTGTGCAATAGATGAACAACAACAATGGCTATTAATCCCATATTTTGCACATGTTTTGTTCATGTCACGTACATTATTTCATAAAATAACAATTACTTGATCGGACACCATCTTGGGTATGTAAATTAGGGTCAAAGGTCATAAATGTTTTATCCTGTATCTTGGTGAATACATGTCCTATCTCTCCCATATTTTGCACACACAAAGACCATGTTACAAGAATCATTTCACAAAATAACCACTTTTTGCTCAGATGCCATCATGTCTGTGCAAAGTGGGGTCAAAGGTCATATATTCTTTCTGTATCTTCATTATGACGTGTTATCTCTATGGGAGTGCAGTTTTTCTGCGAATGAAGCTATGACAATCTTTTTCGAGCAATAGCTCACTTATGCTTCGGTGAATTTCTCCCAGATCTTAATATGTTGTAGCTGAGACTTTGGGCTATTGTATTTTACCCTTCGTTTTTTTCATACGATGTCGGGATCACGTTAAAAAACGTGGTTGAATTTAAAGCTTATCTTCAATGTATTGAGATGTTTCTTTTCTTTCTGCAACTTTCTTTGCAATAACTCAAGAAAAACAGCATCTATCACCCTCAAATTTTGCACATGTTTAGTTCATGTCACGTACATTATTTCATAAAATAACAACTTCTTGATCAGACACCATCTTGGGTATGTAAATTAGGGTCAAAGGTCATAAATGTTTCATTCTGTATCTTAGTGAATACATGTCCTGTCTCTTCCATATTTTGCACACGCAAAGACCATGTTACAAGAATCATTTTACAAAATAACCACATTTTGCTTAGATGCCATCCTGGCTGTGCAAAGTGAGGTCAGTGGTCAAATATACTTCATTCTGTCTCTTTATTATGACGTGTTATACGGAATATGGTACCAAAGATGGCAGATCTGACTCGCTTTTCTAAATGAGATTCCGAATATCACACGGCAAATGTCCCTAAACACAGATGAAACCTGTATGGTCATGCCTAAATTATATATTTGTTGCTGTATCTTCGTTATCTAGTGTATACAGAATTTGGAACCAAAGATGAGAGATTTGACTCCCTTTTCTAAATGAGAATCCAAACATCACACAACCAATGTCTCTAAACACAGATGAAACCTGTATGGTGTTGCCTATTGCGATCAGACCTCGAATCATTGATTAAAAAAAAAATCGGATCACCTTAATTTGTCAGTGATGACAAATTACAATCTCTAGTTCTTCTTTTCTGCTTGTCTTTTATAGTATGCATCCTACATACAGGCAACTTTAATGACAATGATAAACCTATTTAGCAAAAATCACACACACACAAAAAAAAAATGAATTAAAGTCTCTATGTCCATTGAAGGGAAGAAAATACAGAAATAAAGGGATCTGACAGATATGACAGACAGAAGACGAGATGATTCTTTTTTTTTAGATACTAATACCGAGAACGAAGGTGTTTTGTCGGAGATTAAAATATTTTGTTATCAACTGTTGTAGATGTGTACGTGATAAAGTACAGTACGCGCAATAGAAAACACCCGACGAAAGTGCGTCCAAATTTCGTCTCAACGCTTTTTTCGTTGTTGATTTCGTCGGGGACGTTTTCAACGCTTTTTGCGTCCAGACTTCATGGACGGATTTTGGATGAATTCAACGAATTCAACGAAATCCCCGAACGCTTTTCCGAAGCTGTGGACGCTTTCAACGCTTTCGACGCTTTCAACCCTTTCAACGCTTTCAACCCTCTGTACACATCACACACACAGCTACACTGTATACAAAGTTAGCTCGAATCGCGAATCGCTAGCTCTCCCTTCGTCGAAGTTGTCTAGGTTTCCCGTCCATTTCTCTCATTTTCTCTCTTTTGCTTTCGTATCATTGTATCCCTTTCTTTTCAGAGTACAATCATACTTCTGAGAGTTTAGTTTTCTCATTTTTATTAAGTGATTACCTTGTTTGCAACAATTTGGGGTGAGTTTTTGTTCGAGTGTTTGTTGAGTTTTTCGATTGAACGATTTGTCGATTATCTTCGTGTGTGCGAGGACATCGTACCCACTCGTTTGTTTCCGTGTAAGTATTTTTACCGTAAAGTGTCTTCATCGTTCGTCTTCACGCATCGGGTTTTCACTAACTGCGACCAGCCCCAACACGCAGTGTTGGGGCTGCGCATTGTAGCAGACATGATCATGACAGGCGAAGTATAGCGCCTAAAAATCAATATGAAATCGCAAAAATTCTGCAATATGAAGACTTACAGGAGAAGATGTAATGTTGAAGACTGACTGCGTTCAACTTTTGGTTCTGGCAATAGTCCCTTTCTGCTCGGTTTGATGAGTTAAATGCGACTCGGTCGAGAGGAACTCGGGAGAACTACATCTTATACAGTCAATGGATTTGAGATTTGTGCGCATGCGCTGGCCGTCAAGTCGTGTAGCTTTGTGGCAAGGCCTTATCATACTGTTGGCAAACCCTCTCGCTGTATATTGCGTTGCTTTCTGGGTGGGTGCGCACACGCACGCCTTGTCAGAAGGCTAAACGCATTGCGACTCCGCCAGCACATGAATATTTACGTGCGCAGTGTACTGCATACTGATTTCGAAAATGGTGAATGGGATGGGGAGCTAGGACTACGGACCCGTATATGGCCGTGAAAAAAACGTTTTTTCAAGATCATTGGACCAGTGTGAACAAGAACAAGGTGAACGAAGGGTATTAATTAGATAAGAATCTTATGTATACTATAAAAGTACGTTTTTTCCTCGTGATATTCGAAACCTACGGAGGTGCGAAAATCTGTGACAGACTGTGTATGTTTTTCAAGCTTACCGATATAGCACTCTATTGACTCAGGACGCTCCCACAGTGTGTAACTGTGTATACGGAGCGTCCCGGGGTTAGGTTTTCACCTAGTTTTCCTCATCGTAGTTTTCCACATCCATTTTTTTTTTTCCGGTGCAAGATACTCTGTGTATTTTCTGCTACGGTAAAATGCCATCGTCGATAGTTTTTGTGTATTCATCGTGGTTTTCCACCTCCATTTTATTTTTGTGTGCCAGATGTGTAGCTAGGTCTGCGATGTCTGAATCGTTTACAGGTTTGTTTTGAGAGGGATTTTGAGGGTTTCGCGGTGGATGAGATTGACTGGAATGATAGTGATAATAATAATGATTCTACTATCTAGTGGTGTTGATATACGAGCTCTTTTGATGATGCAATTTATTTCGTGTGACCGACCATCATGACGTTGGCGATGACGAGTACGAAACGAGTAGCCTACACATGTACAATGTAGGCCTGTAAGACGAGAGTGACACTGACGACATGGCCTGGCCCTGGGGGGCGGTTTTAGTGTTGGCTCGCTCGATCGTGCACTGGAGTGGTCTAGAGACCTGCATTTTATTTTTTCATTTAATTGTATCCTTTTGCCTTTTTCACTCTGGTTTACTGCTACCAAAATTTATGTCTCTGAAGAAACTCAACCAGAAGTTGAAATCAATATGAAATCGCAAAAATTCTGCAATATGAAGACTTACAGGAGAAGATGTAATGTTGAAGACTGACTGCGTTCAACTTTTGGTTCTGGCAATAGTCCCTTTCTGCTCGGTTTGATGAGTTAAATGCGACTCGGTCGAGAGGAACTCGGGAGAACTACATCTTATACAGTCAATGGATTTGAGATTTGTGCGCATGCGCTGGCCGTCAAGTCGTGTAGCTTTGTGGCAAGGCCTTATCATACTGTTGGCAAACCCTCTCGCTGTATATTGCGTTGCTTTCTGGGTGGGTGCGCGCACGCACGCCTTGTCAGAAGGCTAAACGCATTGCGACTCCGCCAGCACATGAATATTTACGTGCGCAGTGTACTGCATACTGATTTCGAAAATGGTGAATGGGATGGGGAGCTAGGACTACGGACCCGTATATGGCCGTGAAAAAAACGTTTTTTCAAGATCATTGGACCAGTGTGAACAAGAACAAGGTGAACGAAGGGTATTAATTAGATAAGAATCTTATGTATACTATAAAAGTACGTTTTTTCCTCGTGATATTCGAAACCTACGGAGGTGCGAAAATCTGTGACAGACTGTGTATGTTTTTCAAGCTTACCGATATAGCACTCTATTGACTCAGGACGCTCCCACAGTGTGTAACTGTGTATACGGAGCGTCCCGGGGTTAGGTTTTCACCTAGTTTTCCTCATCGTAGTTTTCCACATCCATTTTTTTTTTTCCGGTGCAAGATACTCTGTGTATTTTCTGCTACGGTAAAATGCCATCGTCGATAGTTTTTGTGTATTCATCGTGGTTTTCCACCTCCATTTTATTTTTGTGTGCCAGATGTGTAGCTAGGTCTGCGATGTCTGAATCGTTTACAGGTTTGTTTTGAGAGGGATTTTGAGGGTTTCGCGGTGGATGAGATTGACTGGAATGATAGTGATAATAATAATGATTCTACTATCTAGTGGTGTTGATATACGAGCTCTTTTGATGATGCAATTTATTTCGTGTGACCGACCATCATGACGTTGGCGATGACGAGTACGAAACGAGTAGCCTACACATGTACAATGTAGGCCTGTAAGACGAGAGTGACACTGACGACATGGCCTGGCCCTGGGGGGCGGTTTTAGTGTTGGCTCGCTCGATCGTGCACTGGAGTGGTCTAGAGACCTGCATTTTATTTTTTCATTTAATTGTATCCTTTTGCCTTTTTCACTCTGGTTTACTGCTACCAAAATTTATGTCTCTGAAGAAACTCAACCAGAAGTTAGACAATATGTTTGCACATCAAGCCCAAGTCTATCAATTGCGATGTTCCTACTCCTTTTTAACTCGAAATCCCATTTTCTTTGCTCATTTTTCCACTGATAAATTATTTAGAACTGTACTGCATTTCTGATGAATTGCTTTTGTGTTATATCAAGAGCCTGCTGAGTAGGTGTTTCATTCTATCCTTTCAATTATCTTTCTATCACTTTCTTCTTTGACCCTGGATAGAAAAGAAAAACCCTATCTTGCCATGTAAAGACAGAACACATACCATCATGAAATATCATGACATTACTAAAGTAATAAAAGAAATAGGAAAGCGATGAAAATTCTTGTTTGTAAAATCATAAATCAAAGGTGATTTCATATGAACCAGCTCTTTGAAACGTATTTAATTTGCCTATTGATACTTGCTTTGCAAGTACACTGTATACGTTTTCTCTCCCATGGACTTTGTGTCCCCCTTTTTTTATGTGCTTTAATGATTATTATTCTAGTTTGTTTTGTCAATATCATCATTATTGCTGTATCATTATTACCATACTTTGATATGGTTAATTGCATTTGTTGATTGACTCTCACTTTCATTTCGTTGCCTCCTCTTGGTACTTGTGCAGATCCTTTCTAGGGCTTGCTGTTTGCTCACCCCCCCCCCCCCCTTTGCTGTTGCTATTTCACTCTTTACCTTTCTTTATCTCTCTGTTGTTCCTTATCTTGTTTGATGTTGCCTCCATATTCATCCTTTTCCTTCAATGGTTGTCCCCTGGCCCTCACGACTATTACTAACCTTCCCCTGCCTTTTGTCTGTCCATCCTCCTGCTCTAATCCCCCTCCCTTTACCTGTTGGGCTCCTTGCCCATGACATCCTACCCTCTCCTTTTGTTTTCTTTGTTTCGTGTCCCTTGCCTGTTCCTGACTGTTCTTGTTGTGTGAAGTCGCTTTACATGTATGTGGTTGCTTTTTCTGCCTATTTGCCATTTTGCTTCTGACGAAGATTCTGCTATGATCGAAAGCTTAGGTCCCTTTTGACTCTATCCTAAAAACATTCATGTACACTCCCAAAACTTGCTGGGCTGTAGTAATGGAAACTTCATTATCTAGCATGGGAGGGGGAATGCTTTCATTTTCTCAAGAGAGCATTTGTGTGAGAGAATGCAAAACTTGATTGAGTGTTGCCAAGTTGTTTTCAAGCTTCTTCATTTTATTTGATCTTAAGCATAATCACTTTCGTAAGTACATGTACAGTATTACGATTTCTTCTCCCCTGACTGTAATCGGAAAGTTCGCCATAACGATGATCGCTAATGTGTTTGGATGTGCCGATATGGGAAACACGTGGTTCAAAGGAATGCACCATGTGCTACTGCAAGTTTAATGGATAGAATGCGCCATAGGCTTAGTTACGGTAAACAGTTTACGTTCGATGCGAATGATTATTACGTCTTTCAGGATCGAGGAATAATACACACAAAACATGCAAACAAACAAATCCACGAACGAGTGTTGATAACCAAAATTCATATAATGAAAAGTAATAGGCAGTTTTGATGAGCGTGAAATTAATTGTCATAATTTTGCTGTTTAATCGGGTGGTGGCTGCATCACATAGGACATCGCAGTGAATTTGTCTAGGCATATGAGACATTTCATATATTTCTGTGATTGCATTTTTGAGTGATTAATCAATTCCTTTTAACAGTTCGGGAACATATAAATGCATTGTACTTAGATCAAGTACACAATAATCGACGGTTCGATGTATGCGCCTAAAGAAAGGCGAAAGAATCAGAACATCTTTGCAATGATTCCTTTAACTCAACTCACCAGCGAGTTCTTCGATCGATATTAGACCAGTGCGCGCATTCTTTCGACTGGCACCTGGGGTCTGGCACGCACCTGGTTTTGTGGAAATTTCCACAAAGGGAGAGGGTGGGGTTTTTCCAATCCCAAGAGACCGCATTACACAAGAAGACAATCTCGTCGCTTCTATTATTTTCCGTCACTTGTGTTTCCCCCTTATTCTTTGCTAATAATGAACATTTAGGTTGAACTTGATGATGGTTGTTCACATGTGGTTCCTTTTGTTGTGAGGTGTAGGTATTTTCTTTTTTATCATTCTTGGGAGGGGAAAGAAGAGTAAAAGAGGGAAAACTCATTTAAATAAACGAAGGGCACGTACGCTCAGCATCCACAGCAAGCCGTCTTTTACATCAGCATCGTTGATTATCATCACCATCATCAGGCATCACTCCGATAATTTTGTCCTTTTCTTATAAACATTTAGAAACACGATCACCATCACTCGAGATAAACACGTAGCAGTGGCAGATCCAGAGGGGGCGCATGAGGCGCACGCCCCCTTTATTTATCGTTAAAAGAAAAGAAAAAAAAAAAGAAGTGAAACCCGGAAGTGGCACCAGAAATATTACAGAATTCCTGGATCCGCCCCTGCTTGTACGAAAATAAATGACAACAAACAAAGTATCAACAACCTCCCCGACAACTACATAAACATTACCACAGAGCACACCGAAGCGGCTGGGATCAAACACCCTTCGAAATACTGCAGCAAAGCGGGAAATCGCCGTTACTAAAATGCATATGTACACAGTGCGAGGCAATTGAAAGAATTACCTTTAAATATTTCAGAATATAAAGGGAACAAATTAAGTGATATGAAACGAAAGAAATCGTATACCAAACGAGAGGTATGAGAAACGACCTCCAATATTATAGGCCCTTAGCCGCAGCATATCAACAAACATGAGTAGGCACACCGAATATGCGTGTTTGGGATTCCTCCCTTCTATATTTCTTTCCTGAACTACTAGTATTCCCAATGCCCGAATAAAATAATGACTAGTTTGTTACTCTGATTTCTTCTTCTGAGGTAAGGAAGTTCGTTCATCCGAAAACGAAAGGATTGACACTCCGAAAGTTTGCTAATCGGACAATGCCCCCCCCCAAAAAAAAAAAAAAAAAACAGCCCACAAAATGCTCGTTAATCAAATTATTGGTTAATAATAGTGAAAGACGATAATAATGATAATAATAATATTAATAATAATAATAATAATAATAATAATAATAATAATAATAATAATAATAATATAACAAAAGACAGAAATAGAACAATATATGGCCCTATAGCAATTACCCGCAGCATGATTACATTTTCGAATCAACAAACATGGATAGGCACAAGGAATATGCGTGTTTCGGATTCGAAATAACGCCGTAACCATCGGAATAGCGCACCCGTTTTCTTTTTAGGAATAATGAACACCAAGGAAATGAATAAATTATTTCAAACTATAAGAATCCAACGTAATTCTTGCCTTAATGATTTTCCTCCCTTCTATATTTCTTTCCTGAACTATTCCCAATGCCCGAATAAAATAATGACTAGTTTGTTACTCTGAAAGTGGTGTTGTGAGTAAAGGAAGTTTGTTTATCCGAAAACGAAAGGATTGACACTCCGAAGGTTTGCTAATCGAACAATGACAACAACAAAAAATAATAATAGATTTTATTTTCACACTAGGTACGAACGTCTGCAAGGTGTAGGGAATTTGCGTGTTACGGAACATTTTATCAGTTTCGCATCAGCGAACTTTACGTGGGTACTACAAAAATGCCTCCCCCCTAAAAAAAAAAAAAAAAAAAAAGTATTACACCAACACTTGAGCATAACAACAAACAAGAAAGCTAACAAACAAATAAACAACTTAAGATTTAATCTCATTTAGCTGCTTTGAATATTTCACGTTCCGTCTGTATATTATACTTCTTTTCAGAATTATCTCTCGCTTTCCGCTTCACAACTAGGAAATAAACGATGTCATACTACAAGTATATAAGAATTAAACTTATTGTCTTGCTCTAATATAGAATTCATTATTCCAAAAGTTCGTTTATCCGTGAATACAAAAGGGTCGATACTACAGTACTACGAAGGTTTGCTTATCCGACAATAACGCACCTACCCAATCACAAACATTCGTGCATTTTCGGATTATGAATCATAATATGATTTGACTATCACATTTACGAACATCTATACTAGTATTTCGTGTAGGGAAGTCGCGTGTATCTGAACGTTTCATTTTCGTACTAACGAACCTTTATATGGGTGCATGGGTACAACGAACATGACCCTCACCCCCCCCCCAAAAAAAAAAGAAAGAAAGAAAGAAAGAGAGAGCTTAGTCAAACTAAGAATCAGTCAGAATTAGTCGCTTTGAAAATTCCACGTACCGTCTGAATTATCTCTCTGTCCAATAAAGAAATAAACGATATGAAACTAAGAATTAAACTTATTGTCTTGTTTTAAATATTTTTTTTTTTTTTTGCTTTTCTGATTCAATAAAAAAACGGGCAATGTAACGCGCAATTGCTGAAGAAAGAAAATATATTTAATGACCAAATAACGGCGAACAAATCCTTCTAATTTCTTTTTTCCTCTTTTGGGGGTTAATTTTCTTTCTAATACTCAAATGGATTTTACGTACACGCAATTTTAGTGAAACCATTTTCTTTTTGGTCGGCATTCTACGATAAGGTTCCTGTGGGTTCCCGCTCGCCAAAATTGCGTGATTTCTCTTAAATACTATGAACCCGAATGATCTCTGATTGGTAATTTAGTCTATTTCATGATCAACAGTTGTTTATTTTCTGCTTGTACAAAAAAAAAAAAAAAAAACCACCACATGAACTACTCGTACTAGTACATCGTACATATCTCTGTTTCGTTCAGCCAGTCTCACCTGCCTGGTTCAGCCCACAGAACATGGTTCAGGCGAGCGAGCCATGCCATAGCAATGGCGACGCACACACGGCGCACTCGCCTTTCCCACCACGTGCACTTTCCCTGGTTAATACGGTTACATGCAGCCAGCAGCATGAAATGTGATGTATCAGGTGACTTACTAAATGCAGTGATAACGGTACCGTACTTACAGCTAGGGTAAGGGAAACTAAAACTTTTACAAATTGCTTCAATGAAAACGGCATCGATATATGTATACATGTTACCATTTTAATATTATCATGTGTATCAGGTGAATTCCACGCCTGTCTACAGTTCTCATTCCGACCGCTGTGCTACTTGCTGAGTCTTGCAGTGTGATTCTTGCCGGCTGGCTAGTGGATGTGGCCACTACACACACGTGTATTCCATGTGCGCCTTGGATCACGGACGCTTCTAACGAAATTTGGACGAAACTGCCGAGCTCCGAACACGCATTTTCCGAACGAGCAACGCATTTGCCGAACGGAATTGAGCGGGCGGTCGTGCGTGAAATGCGTCCACAAAGCGTCCACAAAGCGTCAGAATCGTTGCTACTGGATCGATAACGAAAGTTCATCCAAATTTCATCCAGATTTCGTTGCTACTGGATCGATAATGAACTTTCGTTGGAAAACGAAATTGACGGAGGCGTTTCTTATTGCGCGTACTGTAGGGCCTAGTTCTTGCATGCACATTTCAAATTCATGTACATGTACATTGTAACTATCACGGAGGTTCTTGAAATCTACAAAAGTCTTATACAAGTTCAGACTTGAAAGAACACCACAAAGGTGATTTTTTTTTTTTTAAAGTAGCTTAGTACAGAATTATGGAAACAAGGCGAGTCAGTGAGTCACACTCACAGATGACTGACTATAGCTAATAGTCAGCCTTTTTGACACACAAGTTCTACACATATTTGTAATTGCACATAGTATATTTATGGATGTAAATTATGCAATGCAGACTGAGCAATGGCGATCGGCTCTGCCACACCAAAGTGATCTAAATGGCTGTGAAGACATCACTGTGGCACACCGTCAATTATAATACCATTTACTGTATCTACACAATAATCTCAAAAGAGGCATCTACTGTAAAAGCTGTTATTTTCGTTGAGGGTCTAATTTTGCAACTCACTGCAGGGCTACAAATTTAATAACTCTCAAAACTAATATTGCCACGCCCAAGAGAGAGGCATGCACTTAATGTTGTACGAAAGCCTCCGTGTCAAATCTCGAAAACAACAGCTCATGAAAATGTCTGTGACGTCCTCATTTGCAAAATATCTGTACACAAAAACAACAACTTTTACGGTAAGTACATCATGTACACCATCTTTTTTTTTTTTTAATCACGTAGAACAGCTCCATGACTGAAGTATTTTCACTTCATCTGTCATGTGTTTCTAATGGAGACACACATTTGTGAAATCATTTCCTTCACGGCGCATGAAAGTGAAATCGCAATTGCTGCGAGACAAATTGTAAGCTTTGTGCAGATCAAAATGAATGCACGAAACACTTGATAAATGACAGAATGACAAAAAAAGAAGGTACTTTCATATGAGTTTTTGATACATGGATTTTTCAATAGCTGTGAAGGTCAGGAGAACCAAAGTTGAGGGCTGACCATACATGTCCCAACATCAGATTCATGTCAAATACAAGTAATATCTTTTATCTCCATCAAGGAGGTTATGTTTTTATCGCCATTTGTTTGTTTGTTTGTCTGTTTGCAAAATGTTCAAAAAGTTGTGAATGGATTTGGATGAAACTTTATACAGGAAAAGTTGATAATGGCACAATGAACGAATGATTGAATTTTCGTAGTGATCTGGGAGTTTTCATTAATTTTTGAAGGATTTTTTTTTATCATTTATAAAATAGGGTCAAAAAACTTATGAGTTCAAGCTGTGCGCACTTGAGGTTTGCATGCGCGCATTATTAAAGCATGAGCTTTGCTCAAGGCGTTGCGCAACCCGCAGGAAGCTGATGAGTCAAACAATGGCTTCTTCCTTGAGCAATTTTCAGCATGTGTGTATGGGTGGACATGAGCTGCTTGGCAGAGGTCTGCACTCTTGGAGTGCTTTTGTACATAGTTTTTAATAAGCATTTGATGCCATATAATATTGAAAATGTAACATACAGTGTAGTTCTCCTTGTTGAGCCAAAGAAACCCTGTGAATTACTAAAAGTAGATATTGTGTAAAAACAGAAATTAACATTGATAATCAGATGTAATGAAACAAACACTTCCAATAAAAATGGCATTATACTCTATTTACTATGAACAGAGTCTACTCTGGCTGATGTGAGTCTGAAATATAAACTATGAGACAAAAAATAAGAATAAAAATGTCGCTATGGCGACTGGTATGCCTCCGCCATATCACATGGTTCTCCCAATAGGTCAAGAGTACGTCTTGACAATGTGAGACAACAGTTTCACATAATTGGCAAACAATTTTAATGGCATGTTTGTCACAAATGTGTTGTGTGTTTACTTTCTTTGAACTTGAATTTATACGGATTAATGGCTAAAAAGTGCTCTCCACAAAAAGAGAGCAAATATTTGGGAATTTGACAATTTTCATTAGACTGTTGAGTCTTACAAGAAAATACCTTCAGGCATTGCAGAGATATGGGGAAATAGTGAAATTTTAAGAAGTAGACCTTGACCTTTGACCAAAAGTTGATAGGCACAACTTCGATGCCAAGTTTCATTAGCATTGGGTATCTCAAACGGTTTTTAAGATACGCTGTCCAAAAAAAATGATTATGGGTGGACAGACGGAAGGGCGGAAAGACAGAAGAACGCACAGACAGAAGGACAGAAGGACAGACGAACAACCCCAAATCATAATGCCTCTGGTGACACTGGCGGAGGCATAAGAAAGAAAAAAAGTAATCTAGCAAATCATTAATAACTCAGAACCAAAATAAATTGTAACTGAAAGAAAATTAAATGGGCATCCACAAATGAATACATTTATGACATAAACCATGTTTCATATAAACAAAAAGAATAATTTTTTCTTTATGATACTCACTTTTCCTGACTGTAGTCTCGTTGCGAAGAGGTAGTCGTCTCGAACCTCAAAGTCTTTCACTTCAGTTATAACCATCTCAATGTTGTCCTGGAAGAAGTCATCCGATTTCCGCACTGAGCTCGTCCCGTCCGTCTCAAGACGCTCGACGTAGATAGTGTCCACCGGATCCTTGGGCTCCACTCCCCTGTCGAGATAATGAATGGAATCACTTTTTAATGAAGAACTCCCATCAACAGTTTCTATATAGAAAGACCTAAACGACCGGCCATCAATGTGCCTGAAATCCTACAAGCCAGTCTGGTTGTCCCTTGCATCACTGGAACACTTTGACTCCAATTTTATAGTGAATGGCGCAGATGCTGGTCGGATGCTGTTTCCAACACAACTCAAGTCATGTGCAACACTAACACTGACCTCGACAGCAAAGCCCAGAAATAGTGGCTCACCCTGAACCGCATCCGAACCCTCCATGCAAGGACAGGCCACCGTCTACACAAATGGGAGTTCTCGGCTAGCACGGCATGTGACTGCGGCCATCCTGACCAAACCTTGTGTCACAGTGCATGGAAAACTGCCACTTGCGGAAGTTCCCAGGCGGGTTTGAAGAACTTGCTCAAGCAGGTGATGCTGCCTTTATAAAACTGGATCCGCAGCTTAGATATCAACTTTGTCTATAACCCCTCACCCACTCCTTTGTATTGCATCATACAACAAAAGAAGATAGAATGGAGCTTTGCTATGATAAACACTTTATGAAATATTGTTTCTACATGGATGTAGTGAATGCAGAAAGGCTAAAGAGATGCTCTGAAAAAGTTTGAGGTAAATTCAACGATTCGTTCAAAACTTGTCACTTTTTTACAGGTGTGGGTTTCTTCCATGTCACGCCCCCCTCTAGGAACTTGATAACAGTTTGCGATGTCATGCAGTTTAGCAGAATACACAGAAATTTAACAAGAAAAAAAAAATTATACAAACATTAATTTTTCTATTAGACAGCGACAAGGGCATTTGACTTAAAGTAGCTCATCTAGATGGCATAGAGAATAATTTTCAAACTACGTATGTCAGCAACAAGCCCAGAAAATGTACTGATGTATTCACTATCTTTCAAACTGATAATATTGCTTGTTTCCACTTCACCTCCAACTTTATGAGTGTTTTTATAGGGAAGACTATAAATAATGTGCATTCCAAGAACACTCACAGGAAACTCTGAATTTAACATGGACAACTATCTAAATATGCAATGGAGAGAGAGACAGTTTCACAGATCTAAGATACATTTTTAAAAAATCCACGCTTCCTCATTAACTTATTGAAATAAAAACCGAAAAACCACAAAACTTTAAAAACACTGATTTTTTTGTATTATATGTACTTCTATGTACAGATGTATAGCAAGAGCTCAATTCCCTAACACATAAACATTTTGGGGCATTCATGAACAATAGGTATTTCAAATAAAGTTTTAATCTAGCTAAAAGATTTAACACTTCAATATGGGCATATTGTCCTTGATGAAAAGCTTTTCTTTTTGAAAACCCTATTCACTTCCAAGATTTTATGACTGATTGAATTTTCATTGAATTTGTTGTGTTTTTCTCTGCAAGATATGCAATCAGTGCAACAGTTTTTCAAAGCAGAAAGTTTCCCTGTATTCTGAGAAGAATTTTGTATTCTGAGAAGTACATTTCCGTCTTTTTCTTTTCAATTGAGAAGACATGTGACAGTACTATGTGCAACAGTCACAGAACAGGATGGAAATGGGCAGTTCACAATGCCATCGGAATTCGCTCACTTCAAAGGAAACTCGGAGCAAGGCATTTGGTTTGCGGTTTGGGGGTCTGTGAATTTTTTTTTCTTCTCCTTTCCTTTTCTTTTCCGTTTTTCTTTTTTTTTTTTTTTTTTTTTTTTTTTTGGGGGGGGGGGGGGGGGTTGCTATTGTTCTTTTAGTTGCCTTTTCCTGTTGGAAGGAAGTACTGTATGCCCATCTGAGGGCCACCACAGGTTTGGCTCTTTACAAGCCTTCAGAGAAAATGAGAGGAAATATGCACGTATACATTGTAGTTGGTGTACATATTGTATATTGCCTTTTCTACAGCATTCTGCGAAAGAGTATGGCGAAGCTGTAGACGGGAGATGTCAGATAATTCGTCTGACAAAATTTTAAAAGCTACTGAAATCATAGCATCTGATTGGCTGAGAGCAAATTTGTCCGACAAGTTGTCGGTCAAAAATGCTTCATGAAATGCCCCCAGGGGGGCATTTCATGAAGGAACTTGTCGGATAAAATGTCCGACAAGTCAATTATATCCGACAAGTTCAGAGAAATCAGCCAATCAGACTAAAGAATTTCTCAAAACTTGTCAGATAAAAGAGACTTGCCAGATATTTTATCTGCCAAGTTCCTTCATGAAATGCCCCCCTGATCCTCTTTTTGTGTGCTTCAATGCAAACCAGGATATTACACCTGAAGCACACAATCAAAGGACATGTGAGCAGACATACATTTGTACATGATAGCAAAGAATTAAATCAATGCTCTTGACTTTCGCTTTCAACCCCCTCCCCCCCCCCCCCCCCCCCATTTTTTTCCTCACATTAAAGGTATTGTTTACCACTGGGAGCAGTGATTTAAAAAATTGTCATGTTATCACATTCAATAGATGCACACAATGTGTATGTAGGTCAGTTGTATCACAAAACATCCTACCGTATAAAAATTTCATAATGAAGCCTAAAATATACGGAAATATTACTATTTTTTCTCAATAAACTGTTCTGTAGATGGATTCTAGAAACAATGTTATTGTTCACATTTTGTATGCTATATTTAACAATACTTAACAATGAAATACTGATTAGTTGTTTCTATCGCTAACTCACATTTAAGAACTATTTCGTATCTTGGCTCTTCACTAAATTCACAAATGTTTCATGTTAACAATGTCACATTTTTGGTTTTACACTATACAACATATATCAGGACTTTGCACTTGACTTCCTTTCTAATTCTAGATACTATGCACACCTGTACCACACCAACAGCAGATGGCAATGAGCCATACACTAAACTACACTAGGGGGAGGGAAACTAATACTAAAAGGTCTAACCTCATTTTCATATCCGCTGACTATAGAGTTGTCTAGTGTTTTGGATCACACAGAAAAAGGAAATGAAAGCTTTGAGGAAGTCTTTAACATATAAGCTATGTGATGTCATATGATGTCATGTGATACATAGTGTATCCTAAGTACATTGTACACCTAACAGTATTAAACTGGTCAAACAAAGATTGGTGGGACTAAAGCCTGAATGACTGCACACAGTCACAGCATGATACCATAGTGTATTCTACTGATACACCTGACAGTATTAAAATGTTAAACAAAGATATGCACTAGTGGGACTATACGAAAGGCCTGAATAACTGCAGACAGTCACAGCGTGATATCGTAGTGTATCCTACTGATACACCTGACAGTATTAAAATGTTCAACAAAGATATGCACTGGTGGGACTAAGGCCTGAATGACTGCACACAGTCACAGCATGATATCGTAGTGTATCCTACTGATACACCTGACAGTATTAAAATGTTCAACAAAGATATGCACTGGTGGGACTAAGGCCTGAATGACTGCACACAGTCACAGCATGATACCATAGTGTATCCTACTGATACACCTAACAGTATTAAACTGGTCAAACAAAGATATGCACTGGTGGGACTAAGGCCTAAATGACTGCACACAGTCACAGCGTGTACTCTCTGTATTCTACACATTCAGTCAAAAAAATGGATATTGAACAATAATGTACATCTGTACAATGTATCTCCAATGACCTTCTTATGGTAATATGTGACCCACACTGGCACTAAGTACTCTTTACGCAAGCTGGCCACTACAGTACCTCTGCCACTCAGCTGTGATCACAAAAAGGACTGAAAACCCAACAAAAATTTGAAGACACGTCTCATCGGATGAGTCAACAGCAGAAGATACTAAACTAGAGAAGCACTCTGAGAGCGCAGACCTCCGCCAAGCATGCAGCTCATTTCCACCACTGACCTTGTTCTTCCATAGAGATATCAGTGATTTCCACCCTTACGTACTTATAGCATTGTGTGCTGAAAGTCGCCCGATTTCCCAATATAGAAGCCTTTGTTACGTCATAAACCCTCAGCTGCACGGCGCGCCTCGCCCTAGTAGAAACTAGAGCACGTTAGTACACGCATGCTAACTTCAAATACGCGCAGCCAGAACTCCCAAGTTCATTGACCCTACCTGCCAAAATATCAAATATCCTTCATAAATTCCCTAAAAATTCTTGGATCACTACCAAAATTTAATCATCTATTACTTGTATCATTCTAAACCTTTCCTGCAAGTTTCGTCCAAATCTGTTAACTACTTTTTGAGTTATTTTGCACAAGGACTGTAGGACAAACAAACACACAAACACACAAACCAACGGTAACGAAAACATTTATCTCCTCCCTTGGCGGAGGTAAAAATGTGTGATAGCAATTATGACTATAGTACTGATCACACAAACTTCAAATGTATTGTGCATTGTGATGGAGACTGCATTTCTTCTTCACAAAATCTCAAAACACCTACAGCGATCTTTTCGATACAGGCTCCTATACTATACATTTTGCATTGAGAAAGAATTATGCTGTAGGTGAAAATGTAACATTAATGCTCATGACAAGGTCCCCATTTCAAGACCCTTTTATTGAAAAAAAAAATGATCTTGATTTTTCCCATAGCCAAGAAAATGTTCTATCGTTTGTCAAGTCTGCTCTCAAATTCAGCACTGCCTTCTTGTTTGATATGCCACCACTAAAAAATTATGTCGGGTCACCAAATTTCCAAACAGGTTATCATTGGTTGGCCTGATCTGGCCACTTAAGATCAAAACGGATTGTTATTCTTCATTTTATTCTGGGTAAATACATTTCTTTTTGGGGGCGCACAAAACTTCAGATCTAAAGATTCTACTGGCCCAAACTGGCCACTTGAGAAAAAAGCAAAGTGTCAAGCCCTGGTATACAATTTATGTACATACAATGTATTGTAAATACAAATGTTTGACAAGCATGTTATAACAGTTTTAAATAGAGGTTGGAGTCTTCTTTCACACGAAGCAACACTTGGGCCGTGCTGCACAGAGATCATATCAATTGTGACAGTTAAAATATAAACATTTCCAATCAAAACAACTATAAATTCTGGCAACTAGCCAAATCCTGGAAGCTGATTGGCTCTTGCTTTGGGAGCTACCATGGTAAGACTGCCTTCTTCGCAAGAACCAGGTTATAATATGACTAAAGAGGTTCAGAGACGGAGTTTCAACTGGCCATATCTATTCAAATGTCAGTTTTTTGAGAATGTACAAAAGAATTCCACAGAGTTGTGCCTTTGATGATCGGGGTTCGATGCTGTCATCTTTCTGAGCAATCTGAAGAGTAATTTTCAATGCTGAAGTAATATCACATATATTTTGCTTGATTGTACATCAAACAAAACTTTACCTCCAGATAAAGCATATTAAAAACAAAAGTAAATCCCATCCAGATATCTAAGCAAATGTGTGAATCTGAGTTGTATATTGGGAAAGTATTTGAAATTGTACCATCCTGCAACAGGCAATATGATCACTTCTTTCCAATTGGTTCTGACAAATGAAACTTATATGATGGTATAATCTTTGTAATATGTCAGATTAGTGTCCAGACATGTCACAGTCAAGTGTTATTAATTGATTTCTACTTCAGGAATGTTCGCGCAATATGTTCTATTCTCGCATCCCCGTGTCTTTATCATAATCTACTGCTCATATTCTATATCGATGAAGGGATGGCAGAAAGTTATAATACCATCATAAATGACATTTATCTTCCTTTGAGAGTGACTGGTACTTGAGCAGTAAGACATGAATCCATTGTCTTCACATATTTGTGAGGCATCTCCAGTTTGGCTCATACTTCAAACATTTTTGAGTGGCAGAATCGAACATGGGATCAAAGAGAATATTAAAGGGGATGGCTAGTAACCGATCAGTGGGAATCAGTGGAAATGCTGGGGGATGATATTTCCAATCCTTGTGGGATTCATTTAAGAATACATTATACTGTATATTTACTGTTGTGTGAAAATTATTTGCTCCAGAACGGTCTCATATTCAAGTAATGTGCAGATTAATGCCCCGTCACTGACCAGGGCCCCGTTGCTAGAAACTTTGCGTTTAAACGCAACTTGCAACTGATTGTCACTGGCCAATCAAAATCATTGTTGCATGCATGTCTTCGTAATAGGGCAGACTCTGAGCCAATCAGAATGGTTGTTTCAAAATTAGCAATTATTTGCAATTGATTGCAACTTTCTTGCAACAGGACCCAGGCACGCTAACCTGGAAACATTACACTGCACATTACGTGAATATGAGACCATTCTGAAGCAAATAATTTTCACACAACAATAGATATAGAATGTACTCTTAAATGAATCCCACAAGGATTGGAACAATCATCCTCCAGCATTCCCACCGATTCCCACTGATCAGTTACTAGCCATCCCCTTTAAGACGGTTGGGACTCCATCTCCTGAACCTCCCTGATATGTCTTTGTTCACATTGCCTCACCAGTTGAAGCTCTTGACATCCTCCTCCACAAGTCTCCACGTAGCTCCAAAGTTCATGGACACATACAACTGTAAAGAAAAGAATAGCACAGCAATATTGTTTAAAATCTCTTCCTCGTACTGAGCAAAGACATTTTATAAGGGAAGCTGCAAGTTTCAATTGCATTCTCAGGACATGGATTTTCTTTCTTTTTTTTAAGGTTGGATATCAGAGCACCAAATCAATATGAAGGCTAGCCTCTGAGAATCAACTGATGAGCAGAACCAATCAGTTATGTTCTCACAATGCTCAAAGTCTGATGCATTAATTTCATATCAGCCCCAATTACGATTCGACGAGGTGTTAGGGGGAATTTTTAAATGCAAAATGTGCTTTGAAATTGAATAGCAATAGCATCATGTTATGATGTCCAATGCAGATGGCATCTTTATTGAAAAACTCTGCTCAGGAGTAGGGCAAATTACAGTCACCTTGAAAGAATGACTGATTCCTTGATTCCTACATGTATCCTATCAGCCAATCACATGAGCTCCTTCTCTGTACAATGTACCACAACCCATGCATGCTGAATGCCACCACCAATTCAGCCAAAACATTTGGAATTCACATTTTAGGGCACTTTATATCTACTGCAGTCTATGAATTCTGCTGGATGTTTGCATAATGCATAATTTATGACACATCAGTTACGTTCAAACGGTGGAATCCTTAACCTCAAGGATAGCTACAGGTGTATCACTCCTCGAAGCTAAGGATCACCATCTGAACGTATACATACAATGTACACATCTAAACTGTAACTACTGCATTGATAGCCACAGTGTAGATGTCAAATAATGTGTGCCTTGGCATGTCATACGTGCACATTATTACAGAGCTCTACAATGTACAGTATATCAAGCTTTGAATATAGTCAATGGACTATTTAAACTGAATCTATGGTTTTCATTTTTAAATACTACAGTAGCTTTGTTTTGGCTATGGAGTTTCAGGCTTGCTCAATGACTTGTGAAGTACATACTCTTCATACATTGATTTACTTGAAAGCCAGCATTAATACCAAAAGCAAGAAAGAGAAGCAACAATGATTACAATTTAAAACTGGCTGATTCTGTAACATGATATATGCAGGGATCTCGCCAACGTATATCACCCTTGTCGGTGCCGACAAGCGTGCGGTTTGAAGAAACAATTGCCGACAAGGGTAAAACTTGCCGACAAGGGTAACACCACGCGTGAACTTGCCGACAAGGGTAACACCACGCGTGAACTTGCCGACAAGGGTGGCTTGCTTGACGAGCTATTAAAGTTCGGACCAATTTCTCGCCTTTTTCAGTCTTTATTATCTGGCTAGAAAAGAAGCTAGATGTTGAAAGGAGCAGCAGTTTACAAGCACAAAAAAAGTTATCCACGCGATCACCGCACCGATCACAACAACGCGGCTCAACAGAGCGACGTGCACCACATCACACACTTGCTCACTCACATGCGCTCTGATTTGGGATCCACACACACATGCACAAAGGAGGTTCACCTCCCTAGTAGCCGCCTGCGTGTACAACGGTACAGTGTATTGTGAGAGGGAGAGAGAGGGCGGAAAGAGAGGGTCGGAGGCCGAAGGAGGCTGAGGAAGGCTGACACGTGCTCGCTTGTTGTCACGCTTGTTGTCGGGTTACGCAAAAACAAACGATATGAAATGCATGCCCCCCTCCGCCAAAGGTTGTATTTTTTTTTTTTTTTTTGGCTGCTTTGGTTTGTTTGTTAGTTTGTCTGCCTGTCTGTCTCTCTATTCGCAAAATAAGTCAAAATTTGGGAACAGATTAGGATGAAATTTTCAGGAACAGTTGGTTGGTAAAATGGCGCAAGGAACAGATAATTAAATTTTGATAGTGAGCAGGATTTACGTATAATACCACCGGAATTCACCGCCAGGATCCAGGATTTTTAGACTTTGTTTCGTATATTTGAAAGGATTCGTATCAATTCTTTAGGAAGCTGGCCATCGGCAATGACGCAAAATTAGATGCGTTCAAAGCATTGTCGCAGAGAGAAAATTAACTCCATCTTTCGTTAAAAAAAAAAGAAAAGAAAAAAGAACGTATGATGGAGTAAGCAAACGCAAATTGTTATTTTGGTTTTGGTAGTTTCAGTGGGTTTTTTTTTTTTTTTAAATCTAAAAAGCCATGCGTTCCATTTTATTCTTTTCAATTTCCATGGATTTGTAAACGTCATTCGTGAATATTCCATTTTCCTTTTCCGGGCCAAAATTTAAAGTAATTCTGTCATGATGGTCTTTCAAGTTCAACGTACGTAATGCTCCACGTGCTTCTGGCTTGGTTTGTTAAAGGGTGGGTTAGGGGGCCTTCATGGGCAGAAAATAAATGATGATCATTCATCAAT
This sequence comes from Diadema antillarum, assembly GCF_040938485.1. Taxonomy (NCBI): domain Eukaryota; kingdom Metazoa; phylum Echinodermata; class Echinoidea; order Diadematoida; family Diadematidae; genus Diadema; species Diadema antillarum. Next base: position 3,364,036 of record NW_027271502.1, read on the forward strand.
GTTCCCAGTTGGTTTACATGCTATGTACACGCTGTTTACGACCACTGAAGCAAGGTGGCAGTACGCGCGGTATTCCTCTATCTGACACCTGGCTTTCGTGGAAATTTCGTGGAAATTTCCACAAGCCATGATATCAAGTTTACCCACTGCTTGTGGTCGTGTTTTTTTTTTTTTTATTCTTCATTACGAACATCAATTTGTTCAACTTGAAAAGTGTAGATAATTTGCGTCGAGGATGTGTTTCTTTCTTTTTTTTTTTAATTGCAGCATCGGTAACATTTTGTTTTGTTCATCGTCCGTGCATGGCTAGGGGTTCATGGGAGGAGAACGATAGGAATGACTGGGGAGAAAATAAACTGAAAGAAGGAAGCATCTTTGAGCGAGCTGTCTTTGTTTTTCTCTACACCAGCATTACTTATCACCACCAAGGTTCATTTTTTTTTTCGTTACTCCGACAGATTAATGATAAAATGATGCTAGATTCTTTATTCAGAAGGTTCGTTAATCCAAAAATGATTAAGAAAAAATGTCCGTTCATTTCACAACGAAATCAGTTTTGTTATTTCGAACGTTCTGCCAGTGAAATTTCGGAATAAAACGACGGCACAAAACAGCGTGTTTTCGTTCTCTAAGGGTCTGTTATTCCGACAGAAATAGTAATGATAAAATAATAAATTGTAGATTCTTTATTCTGAAGGTTCGTTAACCGAAAATCAAATAAAGAAAAATGTCCGTAAATTTCAAAACGAAATCAGTGCGTCATTTTGAACGTTTTGCCAGTGAAATTTTGGAATAAAACGACTGCCCAAAAACAGTTGCAGTTTTCTTACTCTGAGGGTTCGTTACTCCGACAGATTAATGATAAAATAATGCTAGATTCCTTATTTTGAAGGTTCGTTACTCCAAAAATGATTAAGAAAAAATGTCCGTTCATTTCACAACGAAATCAGTTTTATTTCGAACGTTTCTGTCAGTGAAATTCCAGAACAAAACGACGGCCCCAAAACGGTTACAGTTTTCTTTTACTCTGAAGGTTCGTTACTGCGAAAGAATAACGATAAAATACTTAAGATTCTTTATTCTGAACGATCGTTAATCGGAAAACGATAAAGAAGAAATGAAAACGGATACAGTTTTCTTACCCTGAGGGTTCGTTACTGCGAAAGAATAATGGCAAAATAATACTCTACATTCTTAATTCTGAATGATCGTTAATAGAAAAATGATAAAGGAGAAAATATTCTTTTATATCCAAACGAAATCAGTTTTGCTATTTCGAATGTTCTGCCAGTATAATTTCGGAATACAACAATGGCCCCAAAACGGTGTTTTCTTATTCTGAAGGTTTGTTATTCCGAAACAATAACGATGATAGATGATAGATTCCTTTCTGAAGGTTCGTTGATCGGAAAATAATAAAGAAAAAATGCTTGTTAATCTTCGAACGAAATCAGTTTTATTTTGAACATTCATCTGTAGTACCGACCTTTGGTGTTGTTGTTGTTTTCGATTACAAACCTTTGAAGTATTCAGTAATGAATCGTTTCATTTTATGATTAAACAAACCTTCGGAATAATGACCATCATTACATTTTTGTATGATATCTCTTTGATGTCACGGCCAAACTACCGCAGTATACCCAGAAAGGAAAGTGCAACGATGTCCCGAAAGTTCTCGATCGCTTCTCGCCCATCTGCATGCAGTAGGCCTACCACGTGGTCGAGCAAACGGCGAGAAAGCAACACGGCGTGCGTTGTTGCGATGCAGAGGCGGCTAATTATTGCAACAGTGAAACAGGAAAGGCCTAAAAGAAATCGGAACCTTCACCATCGGCACCTACTTCTCTTTCATTTATTATTTAGGAACTGCCGCTAACAAAAGGTATGGAGTTTCTGCACTGTTTCTGTGAGAATATGCCCCTCACAACGTTCATTACATCTCCGTGAAAATGTCGCATTTAGTGGCATTTTAGCGGCGATTTATCTGTGTTGTATTGAGCATTAGCGAAGGCTTCCGCGCTTCCCCCTCCCGTACCCACCCCCAGAACAGCGCGCATAAACGCCGACAAGCGTGAAGAAATTCCTGGCGAGAACCCTGTATATGGTGCTTCAACAGTCTTGGTTATTAAATGGCTTGAAATGAAAGCGAAACAGGCAAGACCTCCCTATAAGTGTCTCAGTGAAGAGCTATTTTCAGATCTGCAACAATATTTAGGGCTTATTCAGTTTATACTGCACTCAAAATGACTGGTTTTGTTCTGTTAAAGCTTAAAGCTTATTAAAGCTAACTTTACGGCAGCACTGTTTTGTTCTACTGAAGCACCGGGAAACATAATTAATTTTTACTGTAGACATGAGTTTTCGTAGCTTATAAGCACAAGATGATGATCTATCTAGCACCTAATTTTCTTGACTGAAATCCATTCATCAATGTATAAAGTATTCACTACTGAGATTCAATCCCCTCAAAGAATAAATAAATCAATAATACACTTGTAACTATGATGATAATAATGATTACAATGACTTAAGTATTAATGGTGCTATTGATAGTAATATCAATGACATTATGAATGATAATAATAATAATATAACAAAAATTATGATAGTAATAATTTGAAAATGGCATCAAGGGGTTCAGCATATAGGATATGAATTTTAAAAATGAGTTCAAAAGCAGATCCTTGTTGCTTTCTAAAATGGAAAATTCTGCCACAGGCATTTTCTTCTAAAGTACAACGTGTATTAAAACACGATGATGAAATCTCACCTGTTCACGTGCCATGCATCACAATGTGAAAGTACACAAACTGTAGCAGTGACTGGTCATATTAAAGAGCAAAATCATGTGTTTGATAGGCAAAACAAATGACTGGCCACATGTAAATGCTCTCAACCAATCACATGATTAGGATCTGCTTCGTCATTTTTATCTTTAAACATAATCAATCCTCAGCTCGTACCCGTTTCCGTTCATCATTTTCATCGAGGCCGAGGACGATGTCGGGATTTGCAGCATGGGTGTAGATATTGGTGGGCTTGAATGGTGTGGAGTAGGTGTGGAACGTCTGCCCAAAATCCTCTGTTGTTGTGACAAGAGATTTGATGACATCGGTGAAGATGTACTGGAAGGGAAAAAAGAAAGAGAGAGGGAAAAAGAATATCAGTTTGGCATGTTGATTCACTCTGTAATTTCTTTTATTTTCAATTCAATTCAATTCACTTTGTAATTTCTTTTATTTTCTTTAATTTTCAATTCAATTTAATTTAATTCAATTCAACTGATTTCACATCTCTTAAAAATGCCCAAACATGATGGTAATCAATGTCATAATACAATTGTATACATGGAAACAGAACAAAACACACAAACAGTTCTTGGAATGTTACCATAAAATACAGAAAAATAACAAAATGGTAAAAAAAATGCAGTAGACAAAGAACTAGCTCCTATTGTATGAGACCAAATGCTCAAGGGTTGGGCAGCAAAGTGATTTTGACATTAGCAACAGGTGTCAAACAAAGCTTTCATTGACAGATGACAAACTGACAAATCCTATTTTCTAAGCACTTTACATACCATACTGCATCAAGACTTAGTGTAGGGCTTACACGGTGTAGTTGTACGTTGTACTTGGTACAAAAAATGATACAACTACGATATATCTCTAAAGATACATGGTACCAAAAAAAAAATACTACTATAGAACATGTAAAAAAAAATTCAAATTCATGAAATTCTTGCAATGATAGTTGCAACTGTTAATCAATTGCAACCATCTAAAGGTACAACTGTACAATATGCATAACTGTATGCATGTACATGTACCTGATCATCAGATCTTTACTGATGTACTTGACTGATCTTACACATTCAAGCTAAAGTGCACATTGATTTTTCTTTTTCTCTCTTCTTTTTTTTTACTAACCACTTTCAGAGTTTGGCATCAGAAACAAACACAAATCATACAAGGCTTTATAAATGCTGATGAAATTTACCTACATGTACACTGTAGGACAAGAAGGAAATATCAAAGTTGTACTGTATGTACTTCAAATTGTATGTCAGTTCTATCTTAAACAATTTGATCATACAACATGTACACTGTGGGTTAGACAACTTGGTACAGTAGACTAGTAACCAAGTTGCCATGGGTAACAATTTACAAAGGATGTGTAGTACATTGTACTGTACATGGTAGATCATTTAAATACTGTACTGCTATGAACCAGTTTAAAGTCGTAATGTACAACACAATCAACACTAACTACAAGGATAGAGCCAGTGTGAAGAATATAATTCCCAAATCAGGAATATTTTACAATAATAAGCAAATAATCAACGTTGGTGAAGGTGATGGAACAAACTATCACTTCCGAGGCAATCTGGATGTAGCTATCTTTCCGAAGCGCAGCTGAGGAAAGATAGCGTACACATTCAGATCATCGAGGAAGTGATACAATAGTTTGTCTCATTGCCTGAAACTAAAAGTTGATTAGTTTGCTTTATATTCCACATCTAGGGTCCTACAAATTCCCATTTTATTCCACATCTGAAACCGTTTTACAATGTAGCTGTCTTTAGGTATCCTTAGGGCTATTAAAGGCTACCTGTACGCGTAGATGACAAAACAATGAATTTCCTGCGCGCTGCGCGCACCGCGCAGCACCGAAGTGAAAGTGCGTTGCACTGTGTACTATCAAGTGACCTAGGTCATATGATAGTCCACAGTGCAACGCACTTTTATTTCACGCGTACTCATCTTGCATTAGGGCTGTGTGGACTGTGTGGAGATCAGCGAAACAAAAGAGACTATCAACATAGAGTGTAACGAACTTTTCTTCTCAGGTGATGTGATGGGCAAAACTACGCTTCATCACGTGATCAGCTCTGGACCAATCCTATTGCAACATTCTTAGTATGTGGAATATAAGATTCTCTAATCCAGACATGAAGAGAGAAAGAGAGAGAGATCAGGAAGTCTACAGCAAAATGAGGGAGACTATATACCAGTAGTCTGATCTCAGATAAGTTTCTGACAATAACCTGGTCATTTTCTGGGAATGCCACCTATGATAAATCACAGCACATTAAAGGGATCATACAACAGTTTTGGTTGAGACCTAACTTTAAGGTTTCTAACATTTTTGGTGAGATACTGAGATACCTCTATACATTTGTATGAAATGTGTTTTAAGAAAATGTGTTTTAAGAACATGTAATTCCAAGAGGGATTCAACATTTGATTAAAATTGGTTTTGAAATGGCTGAGATACACACCGTATCCAAAACAAAGCGATCCTAATAAAAGGTGGGGCCCACCTTTAATTGCAAACACTTTGTTTTATTCTGTTTTTGGATGTCTTGGCCATTTCAGAACTGATTTTCAGCAAATAAACTTTGAATACCGGTACCTCTTTTTGTATTAAAACTCTTTTATAATGATTTCTAATTACTCTATAAAAACTTAAAATCTGAATTCACCATCCAAAACCAAAACTACATGTATACCATCCCTTGATAGACTTATACAAGGGCCGTGTACTGTTTTAGGAGGTCATGTTCCTACATTGCACGGGATCAGTTTGTACACGAGTGTTCCTCTGTTTTTTTTTCAGATTCAAAACTGCTTCTGAAAGGTCTCTATGCTGTCTAGAATGAAGCTACACACTTTCAAATGAACTTGCAGGGGAGTTCTCCTTCTGAGTGGATTTTTTTTTTTTTTAAGTCATGGCATGCATCACTTTAATATTCACAATGTAGAACTGTATAGAGATATTATTTTGCACTTCTATTGAGAGCACTGTTCATCATGCTATTCTAACAAGCGAGGAATTGCAGACTCTGTGTAAAAAAATATATAGCAAAATGCTTACTCTTGCATGAAAGACAAATACTGTATGCATGAGTTCAATAAATAACTGAGGCACTCGAACTCCACACAATGGTATTGTAGTCTGTACAATGTGATTATAGACTGTGCAAAGCACTATTATATAGGAGAACAGGTACATGTACACAGTACGTGTATTGGTGTGCCTCATACAGTCTCAACAGGTCATGAAAAAAAAATACTCTTGAAATGTATGCAGATCATCATTTCTCCATACGTATGTACATACATTGTGATGTACATGTGAACTACATTTGTCCAATGTACATTAAGCTTTTCTATCAACGTGCACATAGTGATATGGCATGTACTACAATTACAATGTATGTATGTGTGGCTGTATTCTACATGTAAATACGAGGAGCATACAAACAATGTATTGTACATAATGCACAAGTGTAATCGATGCACATCAATACTTTAATAATAGAATATACACCTTGTAGTTCGCATGCATTACACCATGGTTGTTGGGAATACTTGCACATTGTATACAAATATGTACCTAAGGCAAGCCTCTATCTAACAGTCTCTGTTTTAAAAGGTGTGTTTAACATTTTAATATTACATTTGTATTATAGCAAACTGTTGTCCAACCTGCTTCATTGTATATCTTCCCCTTTTTTCACAACTGCACACCTTCTCATATCATCATACAGTTGCAGGCCTACATGTACATGTAGGAAAGTGTGTACTCTATACACTTGATTCAAAAGAGAACAACACATTGTGGCCAAAAGTTTTATCACACATACTGGTAATAAACTTTTGATTCATGATGTGAATTTACCGCTCAGTGTTGAAATAGGAAACAAGGAATCTACAGTAAGCACTACAGATTAAAACACACACACACACACACACACACACACAAGTAACAACCATGAAACTGAAAAAGAATTAAATCATTTTACAATGTACGTAATTATACATGAATATTGCAGTAATTTACTAAGCACTAGTAAGTAATACATAATTGATATTTGATGAGGTTACAATCCAGGGAATAATTTTCCAACTCAAATTTGATTAGCAATTTCATCTTATGAACAATATTTTAAATTGTATCCTGTACACTTCTATGGAAGAAAACTGCTACACAACAATTAATTTTTTTGTGCAAAGGATGTAAAAATGCATAGCAAATTGCGATGCAACACCAGGGAAATTAGGTTGCGATCCCTGGGCCTTTAAAAGGGAGTTTACACAGGAAGCTACATACTGGAATGATACTGTATGTAAAGTGAGTCATCGGAAAAGGTGTCACAAAGTACTGTAACGAAATTTTGGTATGGAGAGGGCGATTGGTAAGCTGAGGATACTTGGCTTCCTTTACTCGCTTACTCTCCTCAAAATCCGTTATGTGGTTAGTAAGCGTGCCTACGGTTTAGCCAGTGTACTGGAAATTATGTAATTAATTGTAAGGTATTGCGGAACAAGAAGTATTAGAGTCACAAGTCACAAAGACCACAGGAGGCATCATATGGAGTTTGTCCAATTTATTTGTGAAGAAAGTTATTTCCACCACGAACATTACAACGAACAAAACTTATTGATCTACATGCTGACACTCCTAAACGAAAAGACTCTCCAACTAGGCATAAACAAGTCTATTTATACTGAGGTCACCTGTTAGCGGCCGCGAGAGTGGCCTCGCTGGGAGAGAGCAATCTGACCTTGCGGCCAGCTGTCGCCGTCCATCATTATGAGGACGAGGGCGTGGCCTTACGTGTCCCTGTCCTCACGCGACCCTGTCCTTAGCTGGGGTCGCATGCGGACGCGTCCTTTCGTTACGTAAGAGCGAGGTCGCATGCTGACGCGTCCTTTCGTTACGTAAGAGCGAGGTCGCATGCGGCGTCCTTGCTTTTTACGACACGAGGCCACTGCTCGCGGACGCGGAAGTTGCAGAGTCAGAGAAATCTCGAGGGAAGGTGAGACGAAAGTGCAAGCGAGCAGAAATGAAAAGAAAGCGTGGGGGAGAAATAATAGTCAGCAGAAAACAAGAAGCAGGAGAAAGTAAAGTAGCAAGGATGGCACGATGACAGAGGCCGATCGTCGAGCAAGGACGAAAAGAACAATAGAGCGAGGACGAGAAGCAGACATGATATAGAGCCTCAGTTTACTTTCAACATTAATTCAAATGTAAATCGATACAATACATAAAGATGAATGAATAAAAATGGAATAAAAATGGAATATACGGAACATATGATGTAAATGCTATATCGTGAATTATGTCTCAACAGGATTCGTAACAGTACTAACATGGTAGAGGCATACATTGTAGCAGATATGATACATACAGTATGATACAAACAACAAAGTCATCATCATTAATGTTTATTCCTATCATTTCTTGTTAACTTTGATATCTATGTTTCCCTCACATGCGCATAGCATGTACTGAAAGGGCATTGTGGTTCAGTGTATAATACATTGTATGACCGTACATAACAGTGCAGATTGGGCCTCTGGTTCAAGTCCAAGGCCATACACTGATACGGCGAGGAACTTGGTTCTTATAATTTCCTAGTCCTTCAGATGGACTTTATGCCAACCTCTATTAAACTACAGTACATGTATCAATCCTTGGTATTTTGCTCAACCCGAATGTACACATTTGGATTGAGTGAAAGTAGCAATCAAGTACAGTAGAGCACATCAGCAAAATTTTAGGAAAATTGAACAATCCATTCAAAAGTTATGAATTTTTAAATTTTTAGTGCAGCCATCCCTGGAAGAGAAGATTAAATGTACAATTCATAATGTCATTTTCACATGGAAACAACATACACCTGTACATGTAAAGAACATAAAGTTTCTTCTTTTTTTAAATGAAAAGTGTACATTCCCTCAACTGTACTGACACTGTCTGAAAGAGGTAAAGTGAAGTGCTTTTTCCTTATGCAAAAAAAAAGAAAAAAAAGTGAAAACATATTGAATGTTCCTTATATTTTCTTTACATCGTTTTTCCATATTTGACGTCACAAAGTCTTGTAGGCTTCTCATCCAGCAATGGCTGCACCACATCTTCAAAAAATGTATTACTTCTGAACGGATTGTCTAATTTTTGTGAAACTTCTCCTATGTGTTTAATAGTACCGGTACATATTGCTGTTTGAATGCTTCTCTTTTACAATGTAGTGGCCATTATGGGAAAGTATGTTGAATGTTCGCGTGTGTTTTAATTTTGTGAATTTTGCAAGAGCCAAGATTCGCAAAATTAAAATGCACATCGTACGAAAGTTCTTGTCTACACTACATATGCATCAATTGAATGTTAGAGGCAACTCTCAGAAATTTCATGCCGCGAAAATGGCTGTCGGTTCCAATTCACGAAAATGTCATGCCACAAAAATATCATGCTCTACAGTACATAAATTTAAAGCACACAGACTTACTCTTTCAATATCAGCCTTGCTGCTGTAGAAGCGGTCATAAATCGGCGCCACTCCCGAGTAGGAATTCGCCATCTGGGTGGTGACTTCATCGAAAGAAGCACCATAATCTGTGGAAATGTACACATTACTCGTCGAAGCTGCGGTTTGTGTGATGCTGCGTGTTAGGCACAGGATGACATCGCTGTTCTCCCCTGCCCAGTGCACTATTAGCTCAGGATGGGGGTCATTGATATCGGCCTGCAATGCAAAAAACAAACAAACAAACAAACACACAGAGCACAATGTGATGCATTTTATATCAGATAGGTTGGACAAATCCACCACTATTCATGTCATCACTTTTTATTGATTTCATGTCTTCTCAAAAATTATTTGTAGTCTAGGGTCTATGGAAAAAAAAACATTACGATTCTGTAGATCTAAAAGCTTCATTATTAATGAAGGTACTGCTGGTACAGTACATAGTAGACCATTTACAAGCACGCTCTATCATGCACAATACACTGACTGGCACTACTGGGTGAAATAAAATGTTGACCAAGCAAAAGATCGGTCTGTATCTTGCTATTAAAGCCGGAGATACTTGGTATGCTCCACGAAGCGGAGACTGCTGCATTTGGCTTCGCACAGAATCCCCTGTAACATATTTAGTGGGAACCTAAGACTTCCTTGTGTAAAAATGACTTTAAATGTTAATGCTGGCAGAGGTTCCGAGGTTCTCAATCGAATATCAAAATGTATTGACTAAATTTTATTAAACATTAATTGTTACGATGCACTTCTTAATTAAATGACGATTCGCAAGAAAACACCTTCGGGGGGGTAAAGCAGAGCAATATGTTGTTGCACAATCAGCCATCACATAGACCTAGTCTAGATTCTATTACGAATTGCTTCCTGATTCTCCGACTACAGTGACTTGTTGACTAACCTTTGTGACACGAATATTGCTATTGTCATCGCCCAAACCCCCGGCGCCACTGGAGCCCGTGGCCTGCCGTGCAACACGAGATCGAGGACTGTCAACGGAGGCGTCATCATCGGCCGAGACGCTTCGCCTTATTCTCCTTATTCCATCATCGTCTGACTGGGGTGGGAAGTGTAAGGTTTTTGCTCTGGATCCGACCCGAATGGGATGCACTAAGGTACACGTTATTAGAAGAACGTGCACAAGCAGAGTCCACTTTGCAAGGTCAGTCGCCATCTTTTGCTCGTCCGACCCGGTGCAGTGGTATCATCAGGCGCAGGCAGCTTAGCTTACAACACTGTCACGATAAAGCTGTGTATATGATGGTATAGGTATTGGTAGGGAGCGAAGCGAGCTACTACTAGTATACCATCGATGGACCAGTCCAGCATGGTGTGCGTACACCGTACGTACAAGCTTTGACGTAATGCACCAAAATGCTAACCCTAGCAAGCTTCACACACATCTGTGCAACCGATGATAGCGGAGCTGCATGCATGCTCTCACGAAAAATAGGACGGTGGTGTTATGGAAGAGGATATAATGACGTCATGTCATGTTACTGCTCTAAAACTTTTCACTGTGTGTGCCACCATAAACAATCGCCATACATCCGCCTTCGAACTTCGTTCATGCTCAAACTGTACGGAAATATTCATTTTCCTTTTTTGAGATTTGCTAGATAGAAAGAGAAAGAGAAGAAAATCTAGGCTAACAGGAGAGAGATGGTTAATAGGGGGTATTTTCTTTTCTCGGAAAGGTGGACAGAGAACCTTCTCTGCTGGTTTTCCAGTTTTCGGCTTTTATACCAGCAGACGAGGACACACCCCCTAACCTTTGCCACATGCTCCTACTGAATTAAACGGTGGTCATATAAATTGTCGAGGAGTCGAGAGGTTGTTCTTGGTAACCATCGTACGGTTTGTTGCTTTTTCAAACTTCAACGACTCGGTACTGTGAGCGTACGCGTGTCGAGGAGGCGCCGAAGCCTTACTTTAGTTTTTACTTTTACTTTTACTTTTTACTTTTACAGAACGATGGTGTGGGGAAACTGTCTGTTCATTGGTCAAAATGACGTTGAGTAAATAGACGACAGCCAGTAACTTAAAGGACAAGTTCACCTTCATAAACATAAGGATTGAGAGAATGCAACAATATTAGTAGAACACATCAGTGAAAGTTTGAGGAAAATTGGACAATCGATGCAAAAGTTATGAATTTTTAAAATTTTTGTGTTGGAACCGCTGGATGAGGAGACTACTACAGCTTGTGAGTCATGCGTACAACAGTATAAAGAAAATGTAAAGAAAATTCAACATATTTTCACTTTTTTCGCATAATAAAAGAGCACTTGACTTGCCTCTTTCTAAAGGCAGGGGGATTAATATTACCCATAACATTTGTCGATAACAAGTCGGGGGAATGTGTACTTTTTTCAAAAGATGAAATTTTGTGAAATTCTCTTTATATTTTCCTTATATTGTTGTACGCATGTTACATCTAAGTTATTCACACACTGCAGTAGTCTTCTCATCCAGCGGTTACTGCACAAAAACTTCAAAAATGCATAACTTTTGAACGGATTGTCCGATTTTCCTCAAACTTTCAATGATGTGTTCTACTAATATTGCTACATTCTCTCAATCCTTATGTTTATGAAGGTGAACTTGTCCTTTAACCAGATGAACAGAGCACCATTGAAGTCGGACCTTGGGGGGGGGGGGAGTAAAGAATGAAATAGGCATTCTACTGTAATTTTCAAGTTTCCGATGCCTTCATGAAAATGAAAATGATATTACGACGTAACACGCAACAACTGACTGCGGTAAAGATGATGATTTTATCATCCCGACCTGTATATCACGAGAATTCTAGTGAACTACGCGAAAAAAAAAAAAGAGTGAACATTATAAGATGGAATTACGGGCTGCCATTTCTGCTCTGCATCAGTACATTCTAATCTCTTTTATGATATAACCCAGCAATAGTTAACTGATGAATGACATTTACTCTTGAGACAATATAAAGGCCTATATTACTCCCAAATATCTGCGCGCTAAGCTAAACTATCTTAAATTCTACCCGGGACATAACTCTGGCTAACCCTAATCCTAATCCTCACATCACACAAAACCTAAATCACAACCTAAAGCTTAATCCTATATAAGTAATTGTATACAAATGTCATGCTAACAAACGGATCTATGGTGTTGTGTACAACCTGCGAATTGTGAGGTGATGCTTTCATGGCTATCTTCAAATTCATTTTAGGCCTATACTTCGACAACGCTATCAAACAGTTGGCAGGCTCTTATACATCTTCCCCTTCTTTACCTGGAAACAAAATGTATCGTTCATTTCTTTAATTTCATATTTCAAAATACTTAAAAGATCATTCTACAGTTGTGATTGTAATACTATGAATGTAATGTTTTATATGTGCATGTGTTGTTGTTGTTGTCAGATACGCGTGTCGTCATTTTCATATGATTTCCGTGGAAATATAAGTTATGCAGAAATACAATCAAACTGAAACTGAATGAAAAACACTTATGATTTATGATTCTATCCTTTTCATATTTACATTGGTCCAAATTTGATGGAACTTCCATCTGTTCGTCAGAAGTTACACTTTTTATCGAGGTCAATTGGTGTATTCAGTGGTGTAAAATAAAAAATGATAATAATCAAACTCCCGGAAGGCACTAGTCATTATGTCACGTGATAGGATGAATTATGCGGAAGCGATTTTTTTTTTCATCAAAATAGTCTATACTTGACTCAAATTTAGAAGATATAGAAGAGCTTACACTGGTCCCTTGGAACCATAAGTACGAGCCATTTTATTCATGTCATAGGATAGATTATTCGGAAGCGACTTTTTTAAGGTCTCCCATATAGATCCATACCCCCAAAGGTATACCTGCACGCAGGTCTATATGGGGATTAGTCGATTTCGATTATTGTAACCACAAAATGGTCTAAGTTTTCAATGTCTATCAAAGATCATCACCTCACAATTTTTCATTGTACAAAAAAAAAAAAAATAGGGGCAAAAATTTTAAAATCTTAATTTTCTAGTATTTAAATGCAAAACATAATGTTATTTCTGGCTTACTACCTTAAAAATAATTATAGTGATCAATCAGATCTATTTCCGACCGTGGGGCAAATTCCGTCACTGTGCGTTTGATCAAGAAAGTGGAAATTCCATGACTTTGTGTGCGTATGTATACTGAAAATTAGAGCAACCTCACAGTTTCATAACTTCCCTAATTTTCATCTGATTTGACTGACTGACATCTAACTCTTCAAAATTATGGTGTGTGTGTGTGTGTGTGTGTGTGTGTGTGTGTGCGTGTGTGTGTGTGTGTGTGTGTGTGAAGGTGAATTTATGTGAAGGTGAATTTATGTGAAGGTGAAGTAACTAAAAATGAATGTTATGAAGTTTTGAAGGAAATGAAAGTTAATAAGTCTCCGGGAAATGATGGATTTACTGTGGAGTTTTATAATACTTTTTGGCCAGTTTTAGGAGATATTTTAGTTGAAACGCTAAATGAGGCATATAATAGGGGGAACTGTCTACATCTCAAAAGCAAGGAGTAATTACACTTATAGAGAAGGAAGGTAAAGATGGTATGTATGTTCAAAACTATAGACCTATTACTTTGTTAAATGTTGACTATAAGATTTTATCAAAAATATTAGCTAAAAGGATTCAAAAGGTGTTACCGGAAATTATTCATCATGATCAAGTAGGCTATATGAAAAACAGAAATATCGGAGAAGCTGTAAGAATAATAGATTACATTCTTTTTCATGCATTGGAACATCCTTGCGGTTATCTAGTTGCGGTGGACTTTGAGAAAGCATTTGATTCGGTAGCGCATATCTTTTTATTTAAAATTCTGCAATTATTTGGTTTCGGGAATTCATTTCAATTTTGGGTTAAAGTCTTGTACACGGATATCAGTAGCTGTGTTATGAACGGTGGAAACTCAACGGGGTACTTTAATATCAAACGGGATGTGAGGCAGGGTGATCCTCTGTCTCCATATATATTTTTATTACCTATGGAAACTTTAGCTGGAGCTATTAGAAAAGATAAGGATATTAATGGAATTAAATTTGGTCAAAATGAAATAAAACAAATTTTATACGCGGATGATATTTCTTTGTTTGTGAAAGATGAGGGTTCAATTAAAAGGTTACAATTTTTATTTGGTGAATTTGGGAAAATAAGTGGTCTCAAAATAAATAAAGGGAAGACTAATTTCTTATGGCTTGGGGAGGAAAAAGATAGGCCAAATATTCATTTGTTTGGGAATTTTGTCCAAGAAATAAAAATATTAGGAATTTATTTTTCCTTAGATGTTAAGGCAAAAGAGAATTTAAATTTTAAAGAAATATTAAGTAAGATAAAAAGTCTTTTAGGATGGTGGAAAGAAAGAGATTTAACACTTATGGGAAAAATACATCTTATGAAAACATTCGCCTTGTCAAAATTAAATTATGTAGCATCACTTATTGTTGTTCCTCAGTGGGTATTTTCAGAAGTCAAAAAAAAATTACCTTTGATTTCTTATGGCATGGCAAAGACCGTATAAAGAGAAATATTATGTATCAAGATTATGAGTTTGGGGGTTTAAGAATGACGAACTTTCGGTTATTTGTTAAGGCACAACGTATTATGTGGCTAAAACGCCTTCTATATGGAGAAAAAGAAGTTGGGTGGAAATTATTTTTTGACTTCTGTTTTAGTACTGTAGGAGGTAGATTCCTGTTTATGTGTGACTTTGATTCATCTATTATGACAGATAATGTACCACCTTTTTATTCGGAAATATTGAAGGTTTGGCTCGATATCTATAAATATACAATTGGAAAATGAGGTTGTAAATCCAATAATATTTAATAATAGGAGTGTACGCATAGCAGGTAGGATGTTTTTTTTCATAGAGATTTATTTGATGCAGGAATAATTACAATACAAGATATATTAGATAACGGTCATTTGAGATCTCAGTCACATTTTCAAAGCTTGGGTCTTGGTTTTAAGGTAGAAGAATTGCTTAAACTGAATGATATATTTAATGCTATACCCCAGAAATGGAAGGACTCTATGAGAGCAGGTACACTTCAGCAAGTTGATTCCACAAACTTTGACTTAAAATTGATTTTTTTCTGGTCAGAGAGTAAATTTGCAAGTTTTAAAATCGAGAAAAATATATGAGGCTATGGTGGAAGATTTACAGTCATCTTATGTTTTACAAATTAAAGATTACCACAGTAGCTATGATTATACAAACAAAGAAATAAAAGATCTTTTTATTAAACCGAGTAAGTGTACATTGATAAGAAAATATAGAGAATTTCAATTTATGATGTTACATGGCGTAGTTTACACTAAGGAGCGTTTAATGAAGTTTGGTTTTGTAACAGACAGCCTTTGTTCCTTCTGCCAACATGAGCCTGAAACTTATCTGCATTTATTTTTACACTGTGTTAAAGTGAAACCGTTATGGGAATTCATAATTAATTATTTTGATATAAATGAGTTAAGGAATATGGATTGGAGAGATATATTTGGGGGAATCTCTGGTTATTCAAATAGATCAAAATGTGTAAATACTTTGATTATCTTAACAAAATACATCATTTTTAAATCTAGAACGGGAAATAAGTTACCCACTGGAGAAAAGATGCAAAAGATTATTGTTGAATTAATAAATGAGGAAAAAATCCTTGCGACCAAGGCTGGGAAGTTACATGTACATTTACAAAAATGGGAATATTTTGAGACTTCGTTGAATAAACCACAGTCTGAAGCTATGTGCGACGTCTGTGACTTTTATGAAAATAGTAATGTTTCCATAGTATTCCACTTTTTCTTTTCTTCATTTTTTCCTTTCCTTCATTCCTCCTCCTCTTCTTCTTCTTCTTCTTCTTCTTTTTTTTTTCTCTTTCTCTTGTGTTGTTTTGTATTTTCTCCCCCTCCTTTCCCATGCGTTCCTGTCAGCCTGTTGGCGGGCTGATTATATAACTATATTTACTATATTGTGATGTGTAGGTAAGAAACCAAATTAGGTGCATGTGTATGTGTGTGTGTGTATGGGTGTCTTTGTGTGTGTTTGTGTGTTGCATGTGTACAGATAGGGGTGGGGGAGGAAACAGGAAGGGAGGGAACTGGTGGGGGTGATCATAGGGACTCAGTAAGGGATATGAGTTAGTAGGTGGGCGGGTATTGGTTGATAAATAATATGGTTCCATTATTTATTACTGTATAATTTTGCTGCATAATTCATTTTGATGATTATTAAGATTAATGCTAGAAGAATTGAATTATCAAATTGTTATTTGAAAATTGTTATTTTTTTTTCTATTACTTTGAATGGAACAGAATAAACATCGTTGAAAAACAAAAAAAAGTGTGTGTGTGTGTGTGTGTGTGTGTGTGTGCATGGGCGGATCCAGGAATTCCGTAAAGAGGGGGCGCGTTTACAATGGGGGGCGCACGCACCCCTCCCCCATTTTTTTTTCTTTTTATTTCTTTTGTTTCAACAAAAAATAAAGGGGGGGGGGGGCGTGCGCCGGTTGCGGTCCTCCCTGGATCCGCCCCTGGTGTGTGTGTATTTTCTTAATTGTGGAAGTACTTTATTTCAGCCTGCGCTTTCAGCATGTAATGCTTGGTAGTTGCATTACAAGTTGCATTACAAAATATTGTCATTAATCACAGTTACAAATGTTGTAATTCACTTGTGCAGCAGGAAATGGCAACAGTAATCAACTACATAACGAGTTTTTAACTCAAAACTAAACATATATGCAGAAATAAAGGTGAACTGTGCTTGCATTAATAGAAGAACATATTGGTATGACAGCTGCTATACCCCAGCTATAATGCAGTTAGACAACGTGTTAAAAAAAAAAACAAAAAAAAACTGAGCATTCATGCTTGAAGAAACGCTGAAGTCTGTCTTATGGCGTAAGAGGGCAAACGAGGTACGTCATAAGTCTAGAAATATTTTTCTTAATTTCTCTTTTTCCCTTTTTATTCGGAGTTGGTGCGCCTGAATTTTGATAGAGATGAAGGCTTTACGACGCCCCTTCAGACTTCAGG
This sequence comes from Diadema antillarum, assembly GCF_040938485.1. Classification (NCBI taxonomy): domain Eukaryota; kingdom Metazoa; phylum Echinodermata; class Echinoidea; order Diadematoida; family Diadematidae; genus Diadema; species Diadema antillarum. The sequence continues at coordinate 3,381,418 of NW_027271502.1, forward strand.
ACCACAAAAGACCAACCGACTACACGAATGATGCAGACATGGATCGCAGATGATAATATTTGCGATTACTAGTATCCTGATGGATCAGATACAGTAGGTTGTCACCCCCCTTAGCGGTCAACGAACAAAAGATGGCGCTATAGCAATTTATAGTAATATCCCTATGAGCTGTCCAAGTCAATCATGTCAGTTGTTACGTCGTTTTTGCCGTTGTTGTTGTTGTTGTTGTTGTTGTTGTTGTTGTTGTTGTTGTTGTTGATTGTTGTTGTTGTTGTTGTTGGGTTTGTTGCTAAATTGTTTCTAGCAGAATAGATAATTAAACTGGTTGCGTTTGCAAACACTTAATACATTTCAAATTATTGGTAACGAGTCATATTGTGTGGTAGAATTATGAATAAAACATTTTGATCGTATCTTATTTGATTTGCTTTATTGGTCCCTGTATTATCGTAGTCATATATGCATAAAAACATTGGAATGATAATAATGGTATTTTGTGTTATCATGTGTGATCAAAAAGAAAACAATATTCTTCGTGTGAGAATGATCGGAATACACAAGCAGCTGAAACGGCCTGTCGCGTTTTAATAGCAACAGGGCTATGAATAGCAAGTTGATTATAATGATCATTAAACAAAATTGAATAGATTAATACACAGCTTAAGCAAAGAAAGATGTGCTAGAAGCCGTTGTAGCAAGTACATTAGGTTTACAATGTTCATTCATTATTTTTGTTTTATCTTGTTGGAAATCGGGTATAGTATAATAGGAAGGACGATACGTGATTTACGCTGTGTACTCTGCCCTATTTAAACGCGGGTATGACATAGATAGTTTGAAGCCATATAGTTTGTCTTTGAATATTAAGTCTGGTCGAAATGTCAGATCTTGATTTGAAGACTGCGCAGTGGCTTATTATACACGAAGGCTATCATGAGATTATGTAACAAACAACAAAAAAAAAGATAGTAAACCATGCATTACTCCATGCACATTAGTTTATGAAACAAGAAAGTATATATGAATGGGAAATCGACAGTGTTCAAGAAATAATCACCTGCAGTAACACGTGCCTGACGAAGTTGGAAGCTTCAAGTAACTATAGGCATTATCATTGATTCGCAGTTAAAATGGGACCTACATATTGGGCAATTGCGTAAAAAGATTAGTAAGATGATAAGTTGTGTTTTTTTTTGGGGGGGGGGTAGAGTGAGAGGATTCGTCAACGAATCAACTATGAAATTATTGTATAATTCCGTAATTTTACCACATTTTTATTATGGTGATAATAATGATCTGTATGATACAATCCGTGTCATGTAGAAACGCTACAGAAACTACAAAACAGAGCAGGCAGGATAATTCTCAAAGTAAAGTCGTCTGAACATGAATCAATAAGTGAAATTCATGATAATCTAAAGTGGGAAACTTTAGAAAGTCGCAGCACAAGGCATGTCTTGATGATGTACAAAATTCTTCATGAAATGGCACCTACTTATTTACGTGATAAATTCATTTACAAAGAAATCGGTTACTCTTTAAGACAATATAAGAAATTGATTTTACCGAAACCTAATTCTCAAAATGGCAAAGGTACATTTTTATATCGTGGCAGTAAATTATACAATGATCTGCCTTTGTCTATTAGACAGTCCAGAAGCCTTACTGATTTTGATAGAGAAATCAACGGATTGTATATGTAAATTTTGAACCGTAAAATAGTAGAATTATTCAAAAGGAACTGATGAATATAAATACCATTAATATTACCCTATATCATCAGAGATTTAAGATGAGTATTGGAGGGGAGGGGGAGAAGGGAGGGGTTGTTTTGAGGGATTGTTCTGTGAAATGATTTTAGATACTATGTTTGATATGAATTAAAGACATGTTAGTTATTATATACTCTCTAAAAAAAATCGAGTGAAAATTTTCACTCTTTAAGGAGTGAATACAAAAAAGAATGAATTTAGAGTGAAATTGGAGTGAATTTTTAGTGAAAATGTTCATTTTCACTCGTTTTAGAGTGACATCAGGGATCATTCCAAAATCTTCGAGTGATCCCTGAGGTCACTCCAAAATAAGTGAAAATGAACATTTTCACTCGAAATTCACTCCAATTTCACTCTAAATTCACTCTTTTTTGTATTCACTCCTTCAAGAGTGAATATTTTCACTTGATTTTTTTTAGAGAGTAGGTCATAAATCTTGGACTCCATGGAAGAACAGATCTATCATGTTGATAGATCTGAAATGGGCTATCCACTGTTACATGTTATCATCATTGTCACATGTCAACTTGTTTTCATTGTGTTTTGATACTTCAATCCTGATTCATGTTTTAGTTATGTCATGTTGAACGCTACACTGTTTATCTTGTATATGATTTTATTGTTTCGGAAATAAAAACAAAGTAAACACCCTATTCATTTATGCCAATTTGATTGGGTGAAGTGCGAAATCTTTGCTGAACTATAGTATCACCAGTTTACGATAATGTGTTATTTTACGGTGAAGGATACTTTTGGTAATTTTTCATGATGATATTCTTCGAAGATTAGAAAACAAATCAAAAATAACACTATGAGATCATTATCTCATTTAAATGATATGTTAGCTGTGATAGGCCTAACTGTTTACTGAAAAAAAAAATCGTAAAACACGTAAACTGGGGCATATTTCTGTTCAATATCTTCTTCGATTCAAAATCTTTTTCTTCGTTATGTTTGCTATTTATTTGATTCAATCACGTTAACTCAACAGAACTAAAAAGTGGATCAAATTATTATTACTCCCGTGGACCGGATCTCTGTAATGTCATTCTAATGAGCAAGCAAAATGCTGAAATTCTGTTACGTTAAATCATTGATTATTATAATTTAGTTATGCAGTTCTGTTTATTGTATTTCATTTGATTCGATACAGCCAATCTTGAATATATTCTTTTTTATAGTTACATTTTTTTTTTAATGTATGACCTGCGTAATGATGACAGTGATGAATTTCACGCCGGCAGAAATTTGTATTACCAACATCTGTCCCGATTATTGCAAAGAGACTTGACTTATTTTGGTATTCTCAATTGGACTTTTTCAGAGGCCCTCGCGCTGTTATTGATGCATAACTGTACGGAGTGACTGGTGTGCCGTGAGCGTAGAAAGCCAACCAGGATTTTGAAGCTGAGTGCGTTCGCGGTCGGAGAGGTTTGCTTACAGCTCGCCTGCAACTTTGGTGGCTTCACAGTGCGGCCTCGCGGGACGACCTATTCAACTGCTGGTTTCTCGATGCTTTAATTTTTACCAAACAGCGGGGCACTGCCTGTGATAAATTCTTTTTTTTTTTTTTGAAGTGGTGGGTAAAATTAAAGTCAATGTGGAATTAAAATCAACTTATAGATAAAAATTTGACGTAGAATATATTATTATCTTTTTGTGGGGGATGATAAACGACAAATAAATCTAAACAAAAACAGTAACAACAACAACGTGTCCCTATTTAAACCTCATTGTGCACAAAATGTGTTATTTCATTTCTTCTTCTTCTTCTTGGGTTTTCTTTTTTTTTCAGAACAAGCTGCTTAGAATAAATCTAAAGCGAAAATGTTACAATGCACTGTCGCTTTTCAGGTTACTTTTGAATGTGATCAGTGAAACACTTCTTCAAACTCCACGGGTTGCAAGCACAAACAAACAAACAAAAAATAAAAAGTAATGCTGAAAATCGATGGTATAGAAAGTTTATACAGCACAATTAAGTTACTAGTAGTCAGAATCCAGGGGCCCTGCTTTCTTAAAAACCATAGTTAATCATAAGTCTGTAAAATCAATTATAACTCTCATAAATCAATAAGTTCATAAGTCAATCACAACTGTCCTTAATCAATTATAAGTCCATAAAATTAATCATAACTCGAGCTTGATAAAACGGGGCCAAGGCAAAACTCGTGTACATCATTCTGTCGAGCATACGATTTAAATAGCGCCATCTTGAGACAGATAGGCGTACATCGCGGCAGGAGACAACTTTCGGTGAATAATACTATTGAGGGAAGAGGAGAGAAGGGGAGACAGACGGAGAGAGTGGAGAAAATACAGAAAACGGGAAAGGTCACTTTGAACGTCATTCATTATTCAATCTTTAGACGGCTTCTTCTACCCTCGCCGTCCAATTTGCTGCCTTTTTGCTTCAGAGCACGCGATTCTGCAGCAAAATACTGCTTCTTTTCACTGGGTCTCTAACCACTATTATACAAAAAAAAAAAAAGAATTCCGTTTCTACACATTGGACTTTAACTGCACACACATGCAGTGAGAACAGTATACTAATCGAAGGCGCCATTTGACAGAAAAACAAAATGGATACACGAACCTACCAAAAAAGCAAAAAAAAAAAAAAAAAAAAAAAAAAAAAAAAAAAAAAAAACATGATACTGTAATCACTTCCACGCTGCTAAATTAATATGATAGCGCAGTGGCGCCTTATTGTCGCCTCATTGTTGCCGCCTAAAAATACAGACAACAGCTTAGGCAATATTACTCTTTTCAGGATGCTGTAGTTATTTTATTCCTTGTCATTTTATATATCATTATTCTATCAACTTTTTTTTTCCTTTTAAATATCACAGACGCAACTTGAACATCCAGAATGAAATTACGACCGATTACCGGTACCTATTATTTACGTCTTTCTTTTTTCTTTTTTTTTCTTTTCTGGTAAAGACACTACGTATAGTAGATTAATTAAAAGAAGAGACAGGACTAATGCATGAATGTAATCTAACATGAATATCAGCACTCAAACGAATATTTACGCATCATTAATGATTCTGTGCTCAGTAATCTAACCTCGAGTTCGCCCCACAGTCATAAATTCAGCTTCATTACAAAATTTGTTTGACCAGTTTTAATAATTTGTGTCTTGCACTGTAACTGCACTCATATAGGGAATATTGTTCATTGCTCGTGCATACTCTTCCCTCCTGCTTTTCATTTCGAGGAAATAGACAGGACAAGAAAATAAACAAATGCCCATATCAATCATAACCATGATCATGATCATAATCATGGTCATCAATCATAATCATAATCATGATCATGATCATCATCATCATCACCATCATCATCATCATCATCATCATCATCATCATCATCATCATCATCATCATCATCATCTTCATCATTATTATAACAAGGTCTTCTTTATCCAGGGTAGCCTCTTTAGTGTTGCCACTGCTCTACCAGAGGGCCCGGCCTGCCATTAAGAGAGGAAGAAGAATATGAAAGAGTAGAGACAATGAACTAACAGCGAAGGAGGATCGGAAAAGATAAGGGCTATAGAAGGGAATGACGAAGAATGAAAGGAAGGAGGGAAAAGATACAAAAAAAAAAGGTGAGAGGATGAGGAACAGGAGGAAGAAGAGGAGTAGGAGGAGGGGTGGTCAATAAGAGCGGAAGAAGAATGTGAAAGAGTAGAATGAGAAGATAAACTAACAGCGAAGGAGGATCGGAAAAGATAAGGGATAGAAGGAGATGAAGAAGAAGGACAGGAAGGAAGAGAAAGGATACAAATTATCAAAAAGATGAGATGAGGAGGAGGAGGAGGGATGGGCAATGAGAGTGAAAGAAGAATATGAAAGATTAGAATAAGGAGAAGATAAACTAACAGCAAAGGAGGATCGGAAAAGATAAGGGATAGAAGGAGATGAAGAAGACTGAAAGGAAGGAAGAGAAAGGATACAAAATAAAACGATGGGAGGAGGAGGAGGAAGAGGAGGAAGAGAAGGAGGAGAAGAAGAGAGGAGAGGAGAGGAGGAGGAGGAGGGGTGGCCAATAAGAGCGGAAGAAGAATATGAAAGAGTAGAATAAGGAGAAGATAAAATAACAGCGAAGGAGGATATAGGAAAAGATAAGGGATAGAAGGAGATGAAGAAGACGGAAAGGAAGGAGAAAAGGATACAAAATAAAGAGGTATATATAAGAGGAGGAGGAGGAAGAAAAAAAAGAAGAAGAAGAAGAAGAAGAAGAGGAGGAAGAGGAGGAGGGAGAGGAGGAGGAGGAGGAGAATGAGGAAGAAGAGAAGGGATAGAGGAAGAGGGAGAGGAGAAGGACCTGGTGTGTGTGTGTGTGTGTGTGTGTGTGTGTGTGTGTGTGTGTGTGTGTGTGTGTGTGTGTGTGTGTGTGTGTGTGTGTGTGTGAGGGGGGGGGGGGGGAAGAACTGGGCAAGTCGAGTTCATTTGCATCTTGTCATTCATGAGCTCAGTGAAGGAAACCCGAACCACACTCGACCGACCCGTGTGAAAGACAGCGCGCTATAATAGGGCAGCCTCTGGAAGACAGGCGATACGCGTTGCCATGGCAACAAGGATCGATCGCTCCGCACTCTCTCCGGCTTCCCCCAAGAACCGGACGACGAGGGAAGCCTGCACGTAATGACGTTGGTTGTTACGTCACTGAGCTGACAGCTGAACGGGAGAGGAGAGTGAAGCGTTGAAGATCGAGAAGGAGAAGACGAAAAAGAAAAGGAAGCAATACAATGCAATTATACAGGGAATGTTTTCAGCACGCGATGAAAGCAACAACGAGAAATGTCAAGACCTCAATGAAGATGACGATGGCCATGATGATGACGTCGATGATGATGAGGATGGTGATGATGATTACGATAATAATGACGGTGATGGCGATGGTAATGATGATGTTGATGATGATTACGATAATAATGATGGTGATGGCGATGGTCACAATGACGATGGTGACGATGACGACGGTGTGGTAGTGATGATGGTGATGATGATGATTATGACGAAGGTGATGATGATGATGAAGATGACGGTGATGACGATGATGGTGGTGGTGATGATGATGGTGATGATGACGATGGTGGTCCTGGGTGATGGTGATCATGATGGCGATGATGGTGATATTCTATCTATATCATATCTCGGATAGTTCATCTTGGAGAAGGAGCAAAGCTTCCCTTCTTTATGATTTGATTGATTAAATAATAATTATCATTTTTAGAAATCCATCTTCGCTGATTTGATTATTTTTGTCTTTGTAATTTCTTTTAGAAACACACATTAATGTCCAAATAAAAGAAACATGCTAAATTACCACTTGGTCTATACATGAGGATGGCGAATTAATAGGTAATTCTGCATGCATGTGCATGGAGTCGCTTTCTTTTTTGCATTTTCACTTGATTTTTTTGGCACGATATGCCGTTTTAGAAATTACTTCTTTACCAAATCAAAAAAAAAATCAACTTCAATTTATTTCAACGGTCTGGAGAGTATAAGGTTAATCACGTTCTTCTTGTTTGCATCTCTGAATGCCGGCTGGAATGGGCTATAGGGACAAACGTGTTTGTCGCACGCGATTCCATTCCGTCCCGCTTTGTTTCTGATGATGCTGCAGAGCTGAGGACTGGTGAATTGTTTTCGCGCTAAAAATTGACACTGCCTTCTTGTTTACTTCATGTCTTCAAGTATAAAGAGAAACGCCTTTAGTTCTTTCTTGCGCGCATCTGCCCCTTCTTGCTCGAGCAACTGGTCAGTGACGTTGCTCTACTCCTCTGCCTTTTTATACCTCCGCTAAGGAGGTTATAAGTTTGTCGGGGTTTGTTTTTCAGTTTGCTTGTCTTTTGTGTGAGTGTGTGTGTGTGTGTGTGTGTGTGTGTGTGTGTGTGTATGTGTGTGTGTGTGTGTGTTTGGGGGGAGGGGGTGATTGCCTGGCTGTTTTCGAAATATGACTCAATCATGAACGGATTTGGATGAAAAGCGGATAATGACACAAAAAACGGATGATTTAATTTTGGTTGAGGACCGGATCAGTCTGGATCCAAGAATTGTTTGTTTGATTGTTGTTTTGTTTTTGAAAGGTTTTGGTTTGGGGTTGGTTTTGTTCTTAGTTGTTGTTTGTGTGTGTGTGTGTGTGTGTGTGTGTGTGTGTGTGTGTGTGTGTGTGCTTGTGATAGATATCAATGCGATTCTAAATGCTAAGAGAAAGTTTTGATGGTCAAGGAATCTACAAATGTATAGATGATAATTATGAATGGAGGACTTAAATAAAATGAAATAGATAAAAATGAAATTGTGAAAAAAATAATGAAAAATATGAAATGAATGAATGAATCAAATGAATGAATACAGAGTTGAAATCACGATTTGGATGGGAATGATCTTCCTGGCAGAAGATGTGTGCTTTTCGAAATCTTTCCTATAGTTTTGTTTTCCATTTTCTCCTCAACGACTCTTAGTGAATGACATTAGCTGACATTATACTCACCTCACTCCGTTGTTCAATATCTTATCTACAGATATCATGTTTTATCATAACCCTCATATACGTACGCCTATACGTAAGCTAATACTGCATGTTTTTGTTATGTTGTTTGCTGTGCACACAATGCGCGTATATACTTCGTCTTCTTTAGTTTCGTAACGCACTTTACTTTTGATACATAACTGCCCATTCTTCCACAACCGCATGAACTCGAACTTTTGAGAGGGCATGTGAATGGAATCTTTTCTAACATATCGCGACAGTCTCTGCCAGGTTACTGTTTACATCCATTGACTTTTTAAGATACAAGAAGTCAGCAGATCATGCTTTTCCATACCTGACCATCTCAACACTGAGGTTTAGGATTTCGGTAGTCATCGTTATTGGACCTAGTTTGAGAAGGGCTTGAGAATACAGCTGTACAAGGGAAGATAACAAGAATCCAAATAGGTTTTCCATACATAGTACAACATCTTATAACGTACAGATGGTGCTGTCAGTAATCTAGAGGTTCATTCGTTTCTGATATAAGGGCCCTGTTGCATAAAAATTCAGATCAAACATAAGTCAGAAAATCAAACATAAGTCTCCGAATACTCAATTCTGATTGGCTGATATGTTTGATTTTCTGACTTCATTTGTTTGATTGCATATCTTTATGCAACAGGGAACTGATGCCATTAAAGGGAATGTATAGTTTTGGTTGAAACCTAATTTCAGGTTTCTAACCTTGTTAGGTGAGATAATGAGAAACCTCTTATGAAATATGAAAGAGCATATAATTCCATGTGGAATTCAACGTTTATTTGATGAAAATCGGCTTAGAAATGGCTGAGATATCCAAAACAGAGCGATTCTAATAAGTGTGGGACCCACACTTTACTACGATCGCTTTGTTTTACTTTGTTTTTGGATGTTTCAGTCATTCCAAACCCGATTTTCATCAAATAAACTTTGAGTTCCTCTTAAAATGGCATGCTCTGTTCTGTTTCATAAGTGTTTTCTTGGTATCCCTCAAAAAGTTAAAAGCCCAAATTCTCATCTCCACCAATACTGTATCATCCCTTTAACAAGGAAGAACATTGATGAAGACTTCGAGGATTGCCAAACGAGGGACCTCTACATTCTGAACTTTTCGGGTAGGCGCGCGACGTATAAAGTGGGCGTGGTCGAGTAAGCGTGGGACAGGTGGGCGTGATCGGATTGGCTGTATTCCCCCCCCCCCCCCCCCCCCCGTGGTAGTTGTTTTTGATTGGTTCAAAGTTACTGTATATGGATGGATTCGCCACACAAGCAAAGTGTTAATGCCGCACTGCACAAGACCAACTGTTGACAGCAGACCAGGCTGGGTACATAAATGCTGCGAGGCCTAGGCTTATACTACTAGCTACTACTTCTTCTACTACTATATAGTGCAATTCAATAACAGCATAGCGCAGACTCCCAAGCTGTTGCCGTATAAAGCTTGAATTATTCAATGATAAAAAGGATGCACACTCCCGAACTACTAGTATCACGGGCTTTATTAACAATTATCGGCTACTGAATATCTAAATTTTGAAATTTGAATTTGAAACTCGAAACTCCTCGCCGAAGTTTCTAGCAATGCACACCCCATGCTATAACAGTAGTACTATTACAATGTACTACAATAATATTTCTACCTCTGCTGCTGGACTAAATTTTACACGGCACTGGGTGGGAGGGGGTGGGTGGGATGCTGACAAGAGATGGCGCTCTTGTGATTTATCAACACTGCTTTCCACACGTGTCATGTTATTGGCGCTATACTAGTAGGTAGTAGACAAATTGCACCCAACTACAATGTGCAAATAACCAAACAGACGGAGGAAAACACAAAGTTTATTGGACACAATCGTTCTATCAACAAGAAATAACAAGTTTTAGTGCAATCTCAGGGAAAACAGTCAATATTGCTCCATCATGACACTTCTATAATATTGGTTGTGTCGTGATTGTGTACAAGCTGATGTGAAATTTTCAGGCGGTGCAAGTTTTGTCTCCCCCCCCCCCCCGTATGAAAAACCCAAACTAACTATAAACGAACTTGCATACAAAATATTGATGAAATATTAGATATGACAAATCATCTCATTCAATCATGACCAAAAAAGAAAGAAAAGATAATAATAATAATTGGGCAGCCACTGCTTGCCCTGACTGAAACAATATCGCGGCATCGCACTCTGAATTATTGACCAAAAGCAGAGAGAGAATGAGAGAAAGAAAGCGGAAAATAGACAATAACAAAAGTAATCAGGAAAAAATTATCAAACAATAAGCCATATTAGTTTTGCAAGTAATTTGTGTAGCTGTGGATTTTGTTACAGGGTGAGTACCTCTTCAAAATACGCCTCATTTTGGAGGCTGGACACTCCTCCCTACCCCCTACATTAATTAGGCCTAAGATGTCTCGGACTTGATTAGTTCAAAGTTGGCTTAGATTAAGGAATATAGTTGATGAAACCGCTGTTTATTTAGGACATGTGGAAGGAGTCTATACAGCAGAACCACCTGAAAGCAATATCAACACACACTAAAAGGTCTTATTGCATATTTCAGGTTTGCACTAAAACATGTTGATTTAGAGATACTTACAAGAAAACACGAATGACTTTTCGAGACTTTCTATTGAGTATTTTGTAGGGTTTTTTTTTTTTGATGGTTAGTATTTCATAACATGCACAATATTGTCATGCATGTAAACTATATTTACAGTAGAATCATCTTATGTACAACTGCTGTGGTAGGGATGCAGCTTCCATCATGTTTTATATAAGAATGTGCTAAAAGGTCATCTCCGTACTTGAATGAATCAACTTCAGGTCGTTTCCTTGGTGTCTAATTTCGACGTCTTCTCAGTGGCGCAGATGTCTCCGCGATGTCTCTGCGTCGTCGCCAGTATTTTAGGTCGCCATGGGGTATCCGCAAGGTCAAAGAGAAGTGGAAGAGTTTGTTCGCAAAAACTGATAAGTCCTTATTTGCCAAATGGAGATATTTGCGATTAAAGGTCAAGAAAAATAAAGAGAATGCCATAAGAAAACTTTTGCTTCTTTTGACCATAAGTTCAAAAATGTACCTTGATAATGTGATTATGTAGTGACCAATACATCATTTAAAAGGTATTATTTTGTACTTTACGACAGAGACCGTACTTCAAAATCTTCAAAAATGGACTTATCGGTTTTTGCGAACAAACTCTTCCTGTCTCTTGTGACGTCGCAGAGACGTCGCGGAGTATATCTCTGCAACCAGTGCGAGACTCTAGTCGACACCAAGTCTCCAAGCCAAAGAGATGCCCACTTCTAGAATAGGAAAATCAGTCAAGAATTTTACGCTATTTGACTTGATGTATGATACACGTGTACTTGTTAACTGTCAAGAAGCAATTTGATTGTCATACAGTGACCTCCAAAGATGAATGTTTTTCCAATATTGATTATTGTTGCATAGGCCTAGATGTAACTTTTTTTTTTCTTTTCGAGCCTTCGAAGAAAAGTGACGTGAAGTCTATTCCACATGGAAATTGTGGCTTCCTAATGTTTTATTTTGTTTTGATTTTCTGCAAGCACGATTCACAGTGCTGTAAGTCGCTGACATGTAGGCTTTCAGAAACAGAGAGAAGAGAAGTAGAGGAGAGAGAGAGAGAGAGAGAGAGAGAGACGGGGAATAAGTTCGTGATTTTATTTTTCATACAATGTCTTGGTTCCGATACATGCAATCGCGATCACTTCAGTACTAGGATCGCTGGGACTTGGAGTAAAATGGCGTCCGTCCGACAGCCGCCGAATGGCGGTGGGGGACACGGAATATCAAGCATATCTCGACCACGAGGACAAATACGAGTTGGACAATACGAAATCGAGAAAGCCATTGGGAAAGGGAACTTTGCTGTGGTGAAATTGGCGACCCATGTACCCACCAGAACGAAGGTAAAAATGACGATATTTGGTCCGGTAGAGATTGTTTTTTCCTGTCATGACTAGCGTGCAGCTGTTCACTATCAGGTCGTGTGGTAGCGAGTGGCAGGGGCCGATGCGAACGCACGGCCAGTGCAAGCGGGCGGAATGTTGTTGCAGTTCTGATGGCCTGTACGTCGTCACTGTCGGCCCTAGGGGTAGAATGGCAATTTAACGTAGACTCTCTAACACAACACACACGAGGAGCATTTACAATGGAACCACAACATAGTGGATATATTTTTGCTTTACTCCCCAAATTATTGTCGATTCAGGCGGAATGTTTAGTGATTATGCTTTCAATAGAAATATTGCAAGACGCTACATTAAGGAACTGAATGAAATCAACAGGGCTAGTTCATGTCCGTAGACGTTGTGGAGACTGGTGCAGTGGTGGTAGACCCACATTTGTCATTGCAACATTCAAGATTATGAATGAACTTGTGTGTGTCTGTGGTGATGTGGAGAGTATATGGACAATGGAGTAGTTCACAACAGAGTACTGACAGTAACTGTATAGTATTAGTATGAATCCTTATCACATTATCATTAAATAGGGCTATAACAGGGTTATGATAATTTGTTTTGAATGCACAACCCAGTAACGAGAAATGTTCAAGTGCATTTTAACTGCGAATTTCGTGAGAGCCAAGATTTGCAAAATTAAAATGCACGCGAAGGCTCTTGTCTACACTATTATTGGCCTATGCATTGTTGAATGCCAGAGGCACTTCGCAAAAATTTCATGCCATGAAAAAGGCTGTTCGCTCCAATTCGTGAAAATTTCATGCTGCTAAAATATCATATCTTACAGTATAACCTTGGGTTTGCTTAAGATCTCTGTTTCTGATTCTACATTGTATGATGTCTAGCAGTGGCAGTGGTGCTGTATGTTGCGTGGCTGGAAATTGTGTTTGTGTGTGTGTGTGTGTGTGTGTGTGTGTGTGTGTCTAATGTAGTTCTGCTCCTGTGTAGAATATCTCTCTGCACTGGGATGGTGATGGGTTGTTACACTACATTGTAAAACTAGAAGTTTACACTGTATCCATACTACCACATTAGAGCTGAACCAAATTGTGTTTATTACAGTAGGGTCTTCCAGTGTAGATGTGGTTTTAAATACTTTATGGGCACCAGTATGCAATATGTACATGTACTTCTTTAGCAATAGGTTCAGTTGCATTTTCCAAACACATTGTCTCTAAAATTCACATACTGGTACAACATGCAGTAGAGTAATCAACCCAGTTTGTGGCAGGGTGCCTACAAATATTTCTGGCAGGGGCACTTTCATTCATCAATAAAACAGCTAATGAACATCATGTGTGTTAACTGTAGTACTACAGTGTACTACCACTTTAGAACACAAGCAGGAGTTACTTGCAAGTGTTACGGGAAGTGACACCTGATTGGGCCTTTTCATCAATGAATGAAACGGCCTATGATGCAAATAGGCACCCTGTACAAAGCCTTTTGTTATCCATGTAACACTATTTTTCTTCTTTCACTTTAGGATATCATACAACTAACAAATTATGTGCATACACTGTACTTGTGTACAGTGTGTTTATGTGTGTGTATGTGTGTGTGTGTGTGTGTGTGTGTGTGTGTGTGTGTGTGTGTGTGTAGCTGTACTTGTACAGTGTATTTGTGCGTGAAATTTCACATTGATCTTGTATACTAGTAGTACATGAGCCAATATACTGATTTCTTGAGAGTGAGATTTACTGCCTCATTCATGCAGAGTCTTCATTTGCATAAATTGTATTCTACCATTGAGGATTACAGTACACACAAGCTGTAGTTTGTAGTCTGTAGAAAAAGATTGATAATGCATGTACATTTATTATCTCAAAACAAACAAGCAAGCAAAACAAGGAGAAGAAGAAGAAGAAAACAACAACAAACCAAAACAGGAGACCTGTGGTGTTTTGAGCCATGCACGTGTACAGTATAAAGTGTGTAACAGCACCTCTAGCCTCCATGACATTGTAGTCATACAGATTGTATTTTGATATTGGATCAGTTTCCTTGTGTTGTTGTGCAAGCTGTGTGTGCAAGCATACAAACTGTACATACTGTACTCAGCAGTTTACATGCACTGTGACTTCCAGTGGTGAGTCAGTGCATGACTTTGACTGTGTAACTTGTGACTCTTTACAAGATTTACCGTGTCTGTCTCCTACCCACTTATCCCACCTCCAGCATAATGAGTAATATTTCATAATTTCTTGTGATTGTCTTGGGAACAGTTTAAAAGACTTTCAGCCGTGGTGGTGATTCACCACAACTGTGAAGTAATCAATCATTTTCTGTCAAAAAAAAAAAAAAAATTTTGGTACTTTGTTTGAATATTACAAGTCTTTAGAATACAAATTATAGGAAGCATCTACAGTGTAGTTCCGTAAATCAAGACAACAACAGCAACAAAAAAAAAAAAAAAAAACATGCTTTTTACTCCAAAAGAAAAGAGAAAACAGAGTCAACCAAAGAAGAAGACGAGGAAGAATGAAAACTGCTTTGGATACTGCAGTGACTCTTTGTGAACCACATAGCTGCTCCTGAGATTAACTTTCCTTTAATAGACAGAACTCTGACAAGAATGATACTGTGTCTAGTTGTAATTTCTGTTTTTTAATACCGCAGTATGAAAAGTCATGTGAGCTACATGTACAGTTGTACTTTCACAGTGTATGAAGTACAACTAAATGTCTACTCATTGTGGAAGATGACAAGTTTTGTTGTTGTTGTTTTCATAGCATCATTTTACACCTCCACTAGTGAGTGGTACAAGTTATTTTGTGGACCACTGTTTAGAAACTCACAAGACACAACTTTTTCCATATATTGCAGTCACATGATTACTCCCAGTTTGACTATAGTGGCAATAACAAAAACAACAGTGACATATATCTACACAAATGCATACATTGTATGCATAGATACAATTGTATTTGGCTCATGTGGCCATGATGACCACTTTTATGATTGTTGATAGTATTTAATTAGAAAGTAATTGTCACAGGTTGTATTCTTTGCTGGAAGTTACTTCTGGAGCAATCCCAACATCTGTTAGTCACCAGGGTGTTTAACCCGGTTATTAAAGTGGTCCTACCTTACATCTAAAGTTACAGGACCCCATGGAAGACCAGCTATTGCAGCTGAATACTGGCTATACATGTACAGCCATCTTCTGAGATGGAAGTGAAACAAACAAACAAACCAACAAACAAACAAACAAACCAACAAACAAACCAACAAACAAACCAACCCTCTGTTCTTTTTATGAATGCTTACTTGTCTTGCTTAGAAATTTTATACACATTGGTTTGTAGCATCATCCTCATGTAACCTCACTATTTTTTTTTTTTTTTTTTCAGTAAAATACTTGTACTACATGTATGTGGTGAAAAATTCCAAACAATTCTTTGGATGATTGCCTCTTTGAAATTAGATTCAGAAATTAGATTCAGAATTGTATACCAGGTAACAAGTAACATTTTATGTCATGAAGTATATCTCTCTCGTACAGAAGTGGAGAATATTGCTCATTGTAAGCTGATGGTACAGAAGGATATTGATGTCCTTGTATAAAGTGTGCAAGTACGGAGTAGTTTCAAAACAACAAAAATTTTCTTGACTCCACCGTGCCATCGCTGCATTGGACCCAAAGTTGAATGAAGTGCTCGTAAAAGAGTCCTCCTAAACATGAATGAGATCATAACCATTCCCTTTTATAGTGCATTATAATGTACATTGTACTGTGTACGACTATAAGCCTGCTATTTGATAAGGTGGGCCCCTTTCTTTTTGATTGACCCAGATTCTTGACAGCACTACCCTCACATTGTGCACGCAGTTAAACATGAATAGTCATATGCCGCTCACTGCAGAAGGTGTGTGGGTCCATTCTATCTGGGTGAGATGAGTTGGACAGCTGGTGACTGCATCTGAACTCATGCCCTCAGACTGCACTCTTTTGAGTTTAGTGCTCCAGATATCCATGATTACCATGTACAGACTGTAGAGGACAGAGGAATGATGATACATATGAAATATACATGTAGAATTTGTATCAGTTACAGATGTGTGGCTGTTGCTGTGCTACTATATACGTGTACGTACATTACCTGTACATTATATATTCAGTGTTTATGAACACCATCATTTTCGAGATGTTTATTATAAAGGTATATTGTCTTTATACTGCTTGTTTGCCAGGTCTCTGTACTTTATATGAAAGGAAGTTTTAGACATACAGTACACTAGTGTACATACTGCTGCTGCTACATGTACCGGTAGTTATGATGCTCATTATGCAACTGCAGGAATTTACATGTACATGTACAATGTATGTGATAATGTAAAGATGGTGTAAGGAAAAACAGATTGGAGAGCTGCAACGTATATGTACTGTACAGACTGTATGTAACAGTGCATCACTGAAATATTTGTGATGCATTCACCCAACCATGTCAGTTTAGAGGAGCTGAGCTATTGAGCTCTGATTGATTTACAATACTGTACCTCTTATGTAATTAAAGGAGAAGTTCACCTTCATAAACATAAGGATTGAGAAAATGCAACAATATTAGTAGAACACATCAGTGAAAGTTTGAGGAAAATTGGACAATCGATGCAAAAGTTGTGAATTTTTTAAATTTTTGTGTTGGAACCGCTGGATGAGGAGACTACTACAGCTTGTGAGTCATATGCATACAACAGTATAAAGAAAATATAAAAGAAAATTCAACATATTTTCACTTTCTTCGCATAATAAAAGAGCAATTGACTTGCCTCTTTCTAAAGGCAGGGGGAATAATATTACCCATAACATTTATCGGTAACAAGTCAGGGGAATGTGTACTTTTTTTCAAAAGATGGAATTTTGTGAAATTCTCTTTATATTTTCCTTATATTGTTGTACGCATGTGACATCTAAGTTATTCATACACTGCAGTAGTCTTCTCATCCAGCGGGTACTGCAAAAAAACTTCAAAAATTCATAACTTTTGAACGGATTGTCTGATTTTCCTCAAACTTTCAGTGATGTGTTCTACTAATATTACTACATTCTCTCAATCCTTATGTTTATGAAGGTGAACTTGTCCTTTAATTCCAACGGGGTACATGTACATTGTATGATGGAGAGGGGTTACTATTATTTCAGTAGCAATTCCAGTATCGGCAAATACTGTACATGGACAGTGTGTACTGTACATACAACTTATGTACAAATGCACATTGTGCATGGCCTACTGTACATTGTGTAGCCAGAGTCTAGCAGACCAAACTTGTTTGTAAGACTGCAACTGTGATAAGGGGTTGTTGAGATTGTACTCAACTCATAATTTGATCATGTAAGCCTTTGCGTAAGTTCTTATCGAGGTAAAGGTCAGTCCTTGTGAAATTTGTAGCTTCAGCAGAGTTATGGTCGAGAGGACATCATCAAAAACTTAATGCTGTGGATCCCTTGAAACAGATTGTTAAAGTTAAAGTTACAAGTATCAATTCCTTCACTTGCAAGAGCTTTAATGTTGGAATTCAGTTTCTTATGTGAAGACAGTACTTTAGTACAACAATCAACAAGTCGTTTTTGTATTTGAAGAGTTATTGGTAAATACATGTACAACTGTAGCATTCTGCTATTAAAAGGAATGTGGAGATCCATTTATTGGTGCAGTTAATTCATTAAATTTCTCTTTCTTTAGTTTTAGTAGTCCATTGAATAATAGGATATTTCATACATTTACAAAGTGTGTGTACACATCTGAACAATATGCTTCTTGCAATGCCGTGGCATACATTGTATACAGCGTATGCTTTGAAGGTACTGTACACATCTGTACATTGTGGCTAGAACTCAGGTCTACTGGGACATCAGTTATTGGGTCAAATAATCCTTGGGCAAGCTTTGTGGTTGCCGTGGAAATAACCTGTTTGAGTAAAGTAGACAAAGAAAATAAACATTGTACATTGTGTGGAATACTGATGCAAACGGTTGGTACAGTGTAGATCTACACTGTAGGTTTGCTGTCTGTTGTACTGCATGAAGGTGTGTGCAAACTTTATACATACAAGTACTTACAATTTGTACCTCTAGGATGTTTGCTACAATGGTTTACATACCATTTTGCAATATCCAATGGATATTCAAAGAATTCCTTGTGACTTGATGTACACACAGATGTTAACTTGCCTAATAGTCTTCATTAAGGTGAAATTACAAAATACTTAAAAAAAAAAGACAAAGTGATTATGATAGCAAGAACTGGTTATCAGTGAATTCATACAATTTGTAAAGTATCTTTCTGCATTGCAATGTGTGAAGTTGACACAAACACAACATAAAAAGTATACACTGTAGTTCATACTACAACCATAGTTTGTTCTTTTTTTGTTAGATTTAATACACATTGTACAACCAATGCAGTTATTGTGTTGTGTGATGTTCTCTGCTTTCTCTTCTGCACTCTGTGGGTCACAGAAATCAGTTTCTAGCATGTCTACAAAGACAACATACAGCTGTACAAACTGTACTTTGCTCAGAACTGAATATTGGAATTTGATAATCTTCTGTGTTTCCTTTCTCCTTGCGTAGGATGTCTAGAAATCGTGCAAACCGTATTAGGATCTACATGTACATGTACAGTGTGTACTGTCCGTAGGTGTAGAGTACAAACATTTGTAATTTTGGTGTTATGGAGGCATTGCAAGCCAGTGCATGTGTACTGTACTGTACAAGTGAAAGTACGCGTATAAAGTCCTATAGAGATAATGCCTGATTGGTGTTTTAGTATGGTGCCATTGTGTGTTGTTTACTTATGATGCATTTTATGAGTGCATTTTTTTTCTTTTTTTTATACAATCTCCTCATTCTAGAATTTAGATGTTGTTTTTTTCCTGCCAATAAATGACAGTGGCAACACTGTCATAATACTGTTTTATAAGCTCAACTTCCAAGCATCTGCCAGCAAAAGTCTAAAAAAGTTCTCAAACTTTCAAACAGTGGCGGTGAAATTGAAGCACAGATGTAGTGTATTGTACACATACAATGTAGGCCTACATCATGCAGAAACCAGCCCTCTGGTGTGTCATGTACATTTGTACAGTACATTACACATCTTTCTTTGAAGGTGTAGGGCCTACATGTAGGACCTATGCTCTACAAAGTACATGTGGGATAATTTTTTTTTTTTTTTGTCATGTGTATACAAAAATGCCATTTTATACACAGCTACAGGACAAGAAGTGAATACACACACATAAAAGACACAGTCATTATGTTCATCAGGTAATAGTGTTGGTAGGGGATGATGCTAACCCACATTAACTGCACACTATCTGCACATCCATTGCCTAGGAAGACACCAGGGTTTTGTAGAGTTCCAACGAAGTGCCTCCCATAATCTCGGAGACGTCTAGCCTTGCGAGTGCTTGATGGTATCAAGATGGCTGACTGGAAAATGCCAGTATTCAGTACAACATTGTATGTTGTAAATAAGGAACCGTTTGTGTACAAAGAGTTAAGTGATGCATGGCATAATAGCGTCTAGGATTAATGTGCCAAAGAATGAATACTAGATTGTACAGTAGAGCAATACTGCGAATGGGGGTGGGGGGGGGGGGGGGGGGGGTTGGGGGGAGTAAGAAAGAGGGGAAAAAAACCCCAACATTTATAAAAGTTGTATTGTGTCTACAAACTGCAACTCTAAATAGGAGAACAGCTGTCAAAATGCTGTGAGGGTTTAGTTTAATACACTTGTATTACTTGTAATGTAATATACCAAAGTTGATCAGGGTGTAGGTATCGTACACTACAATGTTGTATAGACCTTTGTTGTCATTATTTCTAGCCATAATCCTGTCTGCTTTTTTATGACTTCTATTATTAAAAAAATGCAAACACTGAAATGCTGTTAATATCACGGCACAATACAAAATTTTAAACAATGCTTTCAAACTTTGTAAAGCATTGTTTTACTGTATTTTATAATACAATCTACTGTATACTGTACATGTGTCAAATGCCTTTGTTGTGTGTTAAAATTTGTACAGTATCTGTTCAGACAATAAATTGGAAACATAGTCCATGTTGCTTTGTACATTTATTTATTTTACAAGTGTACATGTAAATACAGCCTGTGCATTTTGAGTCAATTATTGAGAAGATGCACAACATCAAATTGCAGGCCAGTGGCAATGTACGTACATTGTATCATTGCTTTCATTCAGTATTTGTTTCAGTTGCCTTGCCCCAGACATTGATCAAGTGGCAGTATGAAACCATCAAAACATTGTTCACAGTTGCACTTGATATTCAAAAACAGTATCTGTGTCAGTGATCTGCATCAGCCCCTCTGTCGTGAATACAGAAAACATGAAACCCCAAAGGAGCATGAAAGAGAAGGTTCCAACATTGAGGTGAGAATAGATAAACTCTGTATGTTTCTAGCGAAAAAGAAAGTACAAGTGATTGCAGTATCGCACCATCAACTCTTGGTCTACTGTCGTAATGTTTTTATTTGTAGGTCATGATCACTGCACAAGGAAGAGGAAAAGATCATTGGAAACTCTTTTCTGAATGCTGCAGGGTAATTAAAGCTACAATTACAAATTGTATAATGTAAAACATGGTACTTGGCAGGATAACATTCATAACATAACTTTATAACATTCTTCTTCCAACATTAAGAATTTACTTGCTACAAGTACTGTACGAGCTGAAATTTTCACGGTGGTTTAATTTTCACGAATTTCGCGAATCGCCTTTGAACCGCGAAAATAACGCGTGAATAAGTAAGTTCAGTTAGACCCTCGCAACCGCGAAATTAACAACACCCGAAAATGTCCTCCAAGTACTTAGCAATTCGCGAAAATATCTGTATGCGAAGATTTCAGCTCGTACAGTAAACTGCATGTACATACTTGTACAGGTGTACGTGTATATCGGGAAGATCTATCAAGAAACTTGTCAGGCTGGTGCGATTTTCCAGGATATCGTGTTGTTTTGTAGTATTTTGAGATCAAAGAGTGTGAAATGATAAGAGCCAGTATGCCGACTTTTATTCCCGAAGCGCTCTCTCCTGTTCAGTCGTTGGTTTGTAGAACACTGCTAGTACACTACGTGATGATCGAATTATGTCCTGGCAGTAGTGTTGGATGGCACGTAGAACAAACTGCATGCAGTTTATTCTCGCGAGCGATAATATACAAATAGTGAATGGTCACGAGTGCGATGGTACAAGATTTCGCACGAGGTGAAAGATAGAGGCGCTCTATTCAACGAGGGGAAGCCGAGTTGAATAGTGCGCCTCATCTTTCACTTAGTGCGAAATCTTGTTCCATTGCACGAGTAAAGACCATACATTATTTGTTTTATACAACACCTTGAACGTCAACAGATGTGGTCCACACAGATTCTTGAATTCAGCACAGAAATGGCAACCATTTTCTGTGAAAGACGAATGAGTAGCTGCACAGTCGCAGTCACCATGTACATGGTACATGTACATTGTATTTATGTACGCGAAGCCGATCGGTTGAAGTTGTTTACGAAAATGAGTGACAGAAGTATGCACTTGTAAGTGTGCTTGTAATTGTTGAGTGCGTGCGGCAAATGTTTGTTTATTGTGGCATCAGAGTCATGCGATGGAACAAAAACTTTGAGTCAATCGTGAGTTTAACACGGGAGTCAGTGGAAATGGATGACGGCAGCCATGAGCTATCCATTTTTGCTCAAATAAAATTGCACAGCTGACAGCCAAAGCTTGCGATGGAACTTTTACTAAATGTCACGTGATGGGCAATCGACCAATCGGATATCACTGCATTCTTTTTAGGTGTTGTATAAATACCGCTATGGCGTGATACAGGTGTACAGTAATTGATGTTGTCGAATAGTAAAACATTCCATAGTAGCCATGATCGTGTAAGCTCTGATACTGGAGTATGTGACAGGTTCTGTAAACCGTTTAGGTTCTGTATACTGTATTTACATTTTCAGCATTACCCAATGATAATCATGTTACCATGGCATTCTTTCACACATTTCTTAAGTGAACATTAATATGTACACGTAAGAGCAAAAATGCATAGTTCTGCAAGCACACAAGAACTATCTTGTACATTGTATGTTTTAGCTTTAAGCCCCCGTTCCACTATCACGATTTGGACCCCAATCTGTCCCGATCTAGCAGATCAGGAGAGAGCGGCAAAAGCGTACGGGGATCGGAAGCATCGTAGCAGCAGCGTGTGGTGGTCGGGGTTGGAGCGGGCAGTTTTTTAGATCGGGAAGAAATTTTGAACCGGTTCAAAATTTCTTCCCGATCTCCCCGATCAAAATTGACATATTTTTAATCGTACGGCAAGCGGGGAGAGCGTAGTGACAGCGTAAACGCAGCGGGGAGAGCGTAATGACGGCGTAAACGCAGCGGGATGAGCGTAACAAGGTCTTTCTGAGCGTAGTAACATCGGCACAAGAACGGGAAGTAATTTTAGCTGTAATTTTCGAAGAAGAAGAAGAGATGAAGAAAAAGAAGAGAAGAAAGCAGCAAAGCAGCTACCCAAAAAGGCGAAGAAAGAGAGACTGCACGTGATGCTGAAAGAGGAGGAAGAGGACATAGCAGAATTTTGAAGAATATGAAATCATCTACAACTGGAGGAAGACGGACTATAAAAGCAAGGACATCAAGAAAAATCCTTTGAAAAATCAGCACGTCTTTGTTTATACAATGCATTGCTGCAAAAGAACCGTGAGTTGAGGAGGCTCTTCAAGTTCAAGTTCAAGTTGATTTATTTCACTTCCAACAAACAAATAATAAAAAATACAAAGAAACGCTCATATACACAGACGTCATGAAATCAGTACCACAATGCGATGAACAGAAAAACATCGTAAAAGAGATACAGGCAAATTATCAACAGAGATACAAATAACAGTTACGTCACTGTGGTAAATGCATACAAAATATTGCTGGAAATGGAGGGGACTGCTAAAAAGCAGAGCTTATAGTATTAGAATGCAGTCCCCTCATAGAGAAAAATATATAATTGCAAAAAACAACAACAACAAATTTCCCTAAGCGGTAGCAAAAAAAAAGACAGACAGAGTAATACACACATACATGCACACATACGGACGCACATTAACAAACACATGGCGGCTCTCTTGTAAGGAAAAAAATTGATGAGAGGATAGAAAGATATAGTAGTGAAGAAGGTAGTAAGTCCGAGGTGGACAAGGGGGGGGGGGGGGGGGAGGGGAGAGGAGAGGGAAATGGTGGGTCATAACCAGGGCACTGGAGGCACAGAAGCACGGGCTCGCTGATGAAGAAAGAGTAGTGAGAATAACGAAGCAACAACAACTTTGAAAATCAAAAGTAAAAAAAGAAGAATGAATCTTCGAGGTCCACAGTATATTTCTTCGGTTCTGCATGCTAATAAGTTGACTGACTGCTGACCCACAGTCGAATCGGGGTACATCGGGGCACATCGGGCACTTTTCAGCTCTCTGAACGGGGTAACAGCGTGATAAGATCGTATAGATCGTTCAGAGCGTAGATACAGCGTGCATTGATCGGATAACATCGGCAACATCGCACTAACAGCGTAGCTACATCGTTCTAAAGCGTATCGGCAGCGGCAGAAATCGCAATGTCTAATTCCCGATCATCGTAGTAAGAGCGTAGCAAGCACTTGGTAGTCGTAACTGCAGCGTACTTAGAGCGTTCTAACATCGTACTGTGTCCAGATCGGCTCAGGTTTTACCCGATCCTTCCCGACCTGAGAAAATTGTCAAATCGTAGCGAGAACGGCATAGTGGAACGGGGGCTTTATAGAAGCCGAGTGCTTGCCTATTCAGTCATGTATAGTGTGATACTGTACATTACATACATGTAGCCTACACACATCCTTTTCACGTGTTGTTATTGCACCAGAAAACATGTATTGTTGTCCACTGACTTGAATATCTCATGCATGAAGTTCCCCATTTTTTCTTAATCAGTTCTCAAAGATAATTTGAATGTACGTAATATGACCTTAAAATGTTTGTCAAAGAGAAATGAAAAACTGTAAAGCCCCTTGTTCTGAGAATAATGGTTGGAATTTATGATTCGGGTCTGAAAAAATTCACCAGAAATCTGTACATTGTTTCCCCCTCCAGCATAAAGTTTGCAGCTTTATCATTCTGAGGGAAGGTCACAATTTATCTACACTGTACTTGTACAATATGACATGTCCTGTCATATTGTAGAAGTACAATGTACAAGGAGTAGTGGTATGTACGGTACATGTACAGACTGCAGGTACAATTCAGACCTTTCCACAGGAATCTACAATTTTAAGGGCTGCAAAAGGGGCACATGAACTTTAACGGTGAAGCTGCTTGAGTCATCAAGAAGTTTGACCTATCAATCAAGGATTAGGCAGAAAGATGCAGCACTACTGTGGATTAACTTGTGATTCATGCACAGTTGTATGGAGAAAGATTTTGTTGTGTGTTTGCTTGTTTTGCTTATTTGACTATCACAGCAGAGTATTACATGTGTATATTGGATGGTGTTGAAATGCCTTGTAATGTCATCAGTACTACAACAGTACAGAGCAATTTCTTCTTCTGGTTTTACCCACATTCTTTTCCATTTTCAAGATTAACAGGCATTTCTACTGTAAAGGAAAAAAATTACACTTGTATGTACTAGGAAACATAATAATCTAAAACTGTATCAAACAGATAAAAAAAAAAACAAACAACAACATTTCGATACGGTATTTGGATTTACATTGTATATCATTTATAAAGCATTTGTTTACATACCGTGTGCTCCTGAACATATTATTGTTATGATGTGGAGTACTTATTACAATTAGTCCCTCTACTACTACCTGAATTTTCTTTTGATATCAAGATGGCCAAAATCAGCCAAAAACAATAATGACAAACAAATAGACAAACAAACACAAAAACCAACAACAACTACCAAAGTTTATAAGCAATCACTCTACCAAACCAAAATCTGTAAAATTCATAAAAGATCATGTTTGTGCATTGACACACATCAAAGCAGATACAGAGCACTGTGTAGAACCAAGGCAAAAAATTTTCATGCTACATGTATTAACGTTTACAGTATGGTTTCCCATTATGTTTTTTTTTTTCTTTCTTTCATATGTTGGCCCTTTACAACAAGTTTCTATTACTACTACCTCTTTCAGACACATTATGTGTAGGATGTTCACTACTGTATTGAGGTGATTATGAAACTTTAATGCAGAGGTTTGCATTGGGTTTCTCTTGCCACAACTTTGAATATGATGGGGAAAATATAAAATGTGATGTATTACGTCTATGTAGAAGTGCATTGAACTGAGGTAGTTCATGTATGCACTCTTACAATGTAGCTATTGAGAACAGTCTCCCTTTTCCCATTCTCCCCTCCAAGCCCCCCCCCCCCCCCAAAAAAAAAAGAAGAAGAAGGAGAAAGAATATAATACTAGTATTTTCTACTGTGTCTCATCATGGTTGCCTTGACAACAGGAGTTGCAGAGTCCTACATTTTGTGTGCTGTATGAAAAATTTGTGTGACAACTTCACTCACTCTGGCATGGCTTCAACCCTTCATACATTAGTATTTGTAGGATTGTTCAAAGCTGACATGCATACAACACACACACATATGTTGTACACACACACACACGCACACACACACACACACACACACACACACAAACAGTCAAGTGCAGTCACCCATGTCACACAAATGAGTTTCAATACAAATGTAGGGTATTCTTTACAGTTTAATTGACATTGCCATTTGACCCAGAAAGTGACCCCCACCACCCCCTCCCCCGCACCTTTGTACTTTATAAATACTTTCATCACATACCTGTAATGTATACTGCACAAGTTTAGAGGAGATTTGAATTGATTCCACTCATATTTGTATTTAACAGAGCCATGTACTGATGTAGTAAATTGTGCAGAATGTGGGAAAGTCCTAATTCTAATGATAATTGGATACAATCATCTGTAAAACTGTAACTTAAGGATTTTAAAAGGCTTCCATTTTGGGTTTCATTAAAGATGTTATATAACGCCTACGTAGATCCTCGTCATTTGATTGGTTGTTTGACATTGATCATTTGGCCCATTTCACTATGACGTCATCATCCGTGCAATTGTGGCTTCATTTACCGTGCAATTTTGATCCATACGATTTGCTCCATTGCACGCACTCCGAGAGCCCGGCACACTACGCATGTAAAAGGCTTGCATTTGTAGTGTGTATGCGATGTCCATAATGGATCCAGCGCGCTAGCGTAAAGCGCTCAGTGAGCACTCTCTCCATCTCAGATCCCGCACATTCTCTCTTGTTTCTAAATTTATAAAACATCAAATGACAAGGATTTGTTTTAGGCGTTATATAAAACAAATAATAAATGTTTTTCATTCGTGCAATGGACAGAATATTTCATTCGGTGAAAGATGAAATTATTGATCCATTCAACTCGGCTGCGCCTCGTTGAATGGATCATTTCATCTTTCACCTCATGAAATATTCTGTCCATTGCACTCATAAACATTCATTATTTGTATAATAATCTACAGTAGACATGGAATGGACTGGGTTGAATGAGTTAAACACTTACTTCTGTTTCATTATATTTTAGCTTTTCCCATTTTTGTATCTTTTAACCTTTCAAGTGTATGTTGAGCATTTCATGTGATGGATTTGGTGCAATATAATCAACACAAGGTCAAAGGTCACAGACCGGGGTCAATGAACTTTTAAGGCCCAATGTTAAGTTTTTAGGGCATGTTTCGATTATGGGTCATAACTTTTGATCCATAGGTTTGTTTGTGACCAAACTTGGATGGTAGATGTACCTTGGTGAGTTGATGGCCACCACAAGGTCAAAGGTCACAGGCACGGGTCAATGAACTTTTAGGGCCCAATGTAGTGTACTGTGCATTTCATTATGACTCCTAACTTTTGGTCCATAGGTCCATTTGTGAACAAAATAAAAAAAAGGTGTACGTTTGTGGGCGAGACACATTACGGCTCTTGCCTTGTTTTTTTTTTTTTAACAGACTTGTCTTAGACATCAAATCCTTGTTACGCATGAGAAAATTTTCCCATTGTATGAATTTTATTTCTCTGAAACTCCTGAAATAGGGAGATGTGCCAACACTTTAGCACAAAGAACACCTTTCACGGAAAAGGATGATCGCCCACTGCTGTCATGTAAACATGACTTATTTGTTGTTGAAAAAAATATCTGGATTGATTCCTGTTTCAGAAGTAGAAAAATGAAACCCATGGGAAACAAATGTGTTAAAGAATGTCACTTTGTTTAATTTCCATGATACTGTACATAGCAAAGCAACTCAAGTTGGCAGTCAGCGGCTTTTCTACTGTAGTAGATGCCGACGATGGCAGCTGTGTAGTGTAGACTTTAACAGGACAGAGATGATGTCATTCAGGCATTACAAGCCTTGCTCTCCCCCCCCCCCCCCCCAGACTCTAGAGATTGGGAAATCCAACGAAATTTGTCCTCCTTGTTTTCAGGCAAAGGGCAAATACTGTCAGCAGTTGTGAAGATGCTTTGAGACTCAGCTCAAGGCTTTAACATGATGGTGTTATGTGTTTTGATATAAAATTACTGTGTTGTATGTTCAGAGTCCTCACTGTTGTTGGTTTTTTTTTTGGCACTTTTGCGGTCCCTGGGCACATACAGCATTCATCTGATCAGCGTGCATAATTTTTGCAGAAGAAATTTATTCAGATCTCTGCCTAAAAGGGAGGAAGAGGTTGTACAGTATGTGTATGGTGTGGTACCGAGAAGGTACTCAACGAGCTTACCTACAAACTGTACATGTGTACAATGCACATGCCGTGTCTCCTTTTGTGGGATAGTATATTGTACATGGATATGAAGAATGGAAACTGGCCTGCAGTTAATTGCCAAACTTACACAGTTTTTAGTAACATCTTAACAAAATCTTAGATACAGTAACATGGGTTGCAATATTTCCTCAAACAGTTGCACGCCCTTAGAAAATTCAAACGTTTGTAAACTTGTAACTAATGCTGATCAAATGATTGATGATGTAATATTTCAAAAGCCATCCTGTGCACAATACAGGGCTCCATACACTAAAGTAGCCCAGTACCTGTTGGTGGTCTGCTCAAATTCTCTGCAAAAACAAGCATAGGCCCTGTATCAGACTTCATGCTGAGACATTGTATAAAAAGAATAATCATAGAATACATGAATTATATGAGTATCAGCACACTTACACTTTGTATAAATAAATATTTGGGATTGCATGTTGTTGACTTTCTTTTCTCCTATATCTCCTTTCAATGTGAAAACGAATTTCAATACAGCAGCAAGCTTGAACTTTCCATAGTGCGTGGGCTTAAAGGACAAGTTCACCTTCATAAACATAAGGATTGAGAGAATGCAACAATAATAGTAGAACACATCAGTGAAAGTTTGAGGAAAATTGGACAATCGATGCAAAAGTTATGAATTTTTAAAATTTTTGTGTTGGAACCGCTGGATGAGGAGACTACTACAGCTTGTTAGTCATATGCGTACAACAGTATAAAGAAAATGTAAAAGAAAATTCCACATATTTTCACTTTTTTCGCATAATAAAAAAGCACTTGACTTGCTTCTTTCTAAAAGGCGGGGGGAATAATATTACCCGTAACATTTGTCGGTAACGAGTCAGGGGAATGTGTACTTCTTTCAAAAGATGGAATTTTGTGAAATTCTCTTTATATTTTCCTTACAGTGTATATTGTTGTACGCATGTGACATCTAAGTTATACATACACTGCAGTAGTCTTCTCATCCAGCGGTTACTGCACAAAAACTTCAAAAATTCATAACTTTTGAACGGATTGTCTGATTTTCCTCAAACTTTCACTGATGTGTTCTATTAATATTGCTACATTCTCTCAATCCTTATGTTTATGAAGGTGAACTTGTCCTTTAATATTTGATGTAAAAACCTTGGTGCACTGAAGTACTGTAGCAATACTATGTCAAGGTGGCAAGATACAGTTGTACATGTTATTTCTTCATTTCTGCATCATTTGTCGTGAACATGTTGTTGGTGTTTAGAAAGTTCTTGATTTTTGTGGTGATGTCAGTAAATGTATGTGTGCATAATGGTGATAAAGTCAAGCATGAATGAGAATATTCAGTGTAGAGTATTTTATCTTTAATGGCTGTGTAAAATTTTCAGTACCCTGGATAAGTCTACGTTAGGGGGAAAAAAAAGAGAGAGTGAGCTAGAGAGAGAGACTGGGAGAGACGCATACACATATTTATGCAAGGAGGGAGAGAAAAAGATTGATAGAGGGAAGAAGAGATACAGTGAGAGAGAAAGATGGGGAGAAAGAACAAGTAAGGAAAGAATCAAGCAACAATGCTGGGAAAGATAATATGAGAACTTTGTGCAGTACCTGCCAATGTGCCAAAATGCCCCTTGGAAACTGAGCAACATTCCAAGGGGTGGGGGGGGGGGGGGGAGAGGGGGGGGGTCTTTTTTTGTTACATGCACCATACTGAAGAGACATTGTGTTGGCCACGGATGCCAACGCAGCACTGCCGACTTCAGGAGTAATAACCTGCCAGACTGTAGCTAGACGTCCGCGATATCCAGCGAGTAAGCCGCGCCAAGCTTGTGACATTTCCTGGCTCTGTGCGGTTCAGCGGGAGATTCAGCTGTTCAGGAAAACATTTTAGACACAAAACGTGTGTGTGTTTGTGTGCATGTTTGTGTGTGTGTGTAGCATTTGTATGCACATAGCAACGACTTGTATTAAACCTATTTTACATACTGCCTCTGGAACCCATGCCATACACGTACAATCCAAACAATCCTACATTTAATGATATACCGGGGCTTTGCTTTAAAATACAGTCTGTATGAAATCATCAAACTTTCCCCATTGTGCTCCAAGAAAAACTTTATATGCACGTAAAGAGCAAAATTTTGGTTATGTGTGAAGTAGTTGTTTATCAAATAGTGGGAGGTAATTCCATACTTTCCTGGAGATGTTACATGAAGGGGATTGTAATCACATTATACAATGTATCAAGTAATTTGTAGACTGGTTTACAAGGTTATGAAATTTAAAGTGCTGTCTTTCCATACATGTCTACAGTGTATTTATAGAGACATTCTTCACTCTTCAAGTTAACATTCAAGTGCCAACATGCAATATGGCAAAGATGAAAACATTATTCTATTCGTGTTAGGTTTTACAATACAGACTTTGTATAGGAATATTGATGCTGATCTGTTAAACTAAAAGTAAAAAACATCCCAATCTGTTCCCCCACCCCCCCCCCCCCCAAAAAAAAAAGGAGAAGAAAGAACAGGATTTCATTATTGATTACTCTTTTATAGCCATTGATATTTGTAGATGACATGCTGGATTTAAAAATTATGAAAAACAAAACGAAAGAAGAAAAACAAAAACAAACACAACACTGATTTCTCTAGACTACAATTTTGTACATGGTGTACAACTGCACTTGTGTTTCACATGTTTCATTTTTAAGCATGGTGTGACAGGATAGTAGTCTCTGTCATTAATCATGTGCTGTGTAATCCATGTCTCCACTTGCCTGGGGCTACGTGTACTTTATAGAAAATCGACTGTCCAGCAGGTTGTACAGTGTAATATTGACATTAAAGTGGGCACTTGGCTGTTGAAAAGAATTGTGCAGGGCCCTCGTCTGAATACCCACATAGGCCTGAATTCACGAAGGTGGTACAATTGAAACTACAATTGTATGGTTTAAACCATGGACAATTTGAATGGAGTGCCAAGTGTCGCATGGCCTATTTTGTTACAAAATCAGTCATTTCGTCGACGAAATGTTGTCATGAACATTGTCCATGGTTTCAGTTGTACCACCTTCGTGAATGCGGGCCATAGGGTTTAGTAGAACATTTCGTATTCAAACGCCCTACAATGTAGGCCGACCTACATTGTAGATAGTGAAAAATGTTTGGAGAATGTACCGTATAGGAGGTGCACAGCAGAACTGTAGAAGCTGTTTAATATTTTGGTGAGGGTTCAATTTTCATGAATTTTGCGAATCACTGTTGATTCACGAAAATATCTACTTGAGAAAATAACAGCTTTTGTGGTACGAGGGTTCAATATACTGCAAACCCAAGCCTGATGAACCAATCTATAGCAGTAACATGTCACAGGTATCTCTTTAAAGTGCAGTTCATTATTATGATGTCCATGCAACACGCTGTGCATCATGGGATATGTTGTACATGTATAAAACATTGTACGTTTGTGCTGTGTCGCACTGGTTTCAAGTACAATTCTCGCTATCGCCAATGACGTAAAAAGTACCCGGATGTTGATTTAAGCGTCATTTACGGCGCATTATGGGATAGTCCGGTAGCAAAGTCACTTCCGTTCGTACGCGCGTGATACGTGACTAATGCTATTTACACACACAACCGACTGTATTCTACGTGTACTTCCGGTTTTCTCGACTTGAATTTCAGCTTTACTATGATTTGAAATTTTTCCATTCTTACGAAATTGCTGTCAATACAACTATTGGTTGTTGCTGCGAAGCTGCCATGTGTTGTTCGCTCGACAATAAATGAAAAAAAATCTGCAGAAATAGGACCCTTACTGGCATGCGAGACGTGACGTGGCAGCGTGGGTGAAGTTTGCGGGTGACTCCACAGCGCAGTACGTGAACGCGCGACTTACTAGTAGTGGTAGTAGCACTAGGTAGTAGGCCTATTGCCTACGTACATTGTACGTACTTACTTGGAGGAAATTGCTTCGGAGACAGGATAAGTTCGAGATCACTGTTCGTTCCCGATTGTGTTCGCGACATTTCGACAGAGAATAAATAAAGAAAAAGGATGGACAGTCCATGACGATATACTGTACACTATATCCAGGTGGGTGAATATTTTCCAGCATATTTTCAGCGTATATGCAGAGATGACTGATCTGTGATGTGCACATCGATCGCATGATCAAGCATTACGCTGTACCGGTATGTATTAGCTTATGCGCTGCGTGCAGTGGTACACATGGTGCATGCTAATGCAAGGCCGGCCGCCGGCGGGGACTACAGTGTACGAGTATGACAGGCCTGGCCACTCGCGCCCGCTGGCTCGGGCGGTATCAAGTACAGCGGCCTACTGTATTAGTATCCGTGGTCGGCGCTGCGCTATAGGTAAGGTACACGTACGCGCACGCTAGCGTTGTGCAAATTATGCCCCGCGCCGGAAGTGCCCTTGCTACCAAGTGCACTAAATCTTGACGAGAAAGCCACATCCGGGTACTTTTTACGTCATTGGCGATAGCGAGAATTGTACGTAATGTGCAGCCTTAGTTCTCTCTCAAAACCAACACTGCCAAAACTGTGTCATGATGTACACTGTACATATCTATGCATTTTGTATGATGCATTTACTGTAGATTGCATACCCAAGAGAACTTTATTACCAGGTCAGGCCACCTTGCTGGCCAACTGAAATGTTGCATTGGAACAAACATGGCTGAGGAAATATGTATGAAATGTACAATGTGTACATTATGTAGATCTGCATGTGGGAGGTGGTTTTGATTGTATCTATGCGCAAGTGCTAGCATTGGTAAAATAGCATTGCAGGCCATAAACTTATAGATGCCTTGTTTGTGCGTGGAGGCATTCAGAACCCGTCTGCCTGTGTCACCAGTCAGTGGAAGGGCTGCAGTACTTCATTCTGTCGGCAGTACGCATCAATTACAGCAGGCAGTCTGCAGCGTATTGAGTAACGCCTAGCTGCTCTGCCCCTCCTCCTGCTGTAGTCTGCCGGGTGAAGCTTTCGTCGGCATTCTCCCCAAATCTTGATATAATTTGCTTTCTGGCCATGTGTGAGGAATGCTCCTGTACCATTCAAGTGCACAAATTTATATACAATTGTAGAAGGATCCCCCCCCCCCCCTCTCAATTTGTTCATATGAAAATGTAATTTGTGGTAGCATTTCATCAAGAAAGTCAAGGTCTGCGGTGTGCCTGATGGTTCACTCTCTCCAAACTTGTTCCTCACATACAATCTGTCCCTGACCTTTGTAACAAGAAAACCTGGTACTGCATAGGCACCACTGTAGGGTCCTACATTTGTACATGCTTTTTTTTTTTCCTTTTTATATTCACGTTCATTATTCATTATTCCTTGCTTGATAATGTCTTGTTTTACTATGACTTATAGTACAGGTTGTACTGTACATTAGTAATGATCATCAATGGATATTGTGATGTATGACTTTGTCTTCTTCTTTGATGCTCTCCTTGTACTTCTGAAGTTCACTCGCACCAATACCAGGGCTCGACATTAGGGGTGGCCCAGTGGCCCAGTGGCCCAGTGGCCCAGAGCCACTAGAAATTTATGTCAGGCCATGAAATTTCCAAAAAAGCTATTTGAATTGTCATGTTTCTGTTTAAATTGTGAGGCACTTCATTTTTTTTTCCTGGGCCATCAATATTTCAGATATTTATGCAGGTTATTGTGGCCCAAACGGACTACCAGTGAAAAAATAAATATTGTTGAACCCTGTCTGCACTACACGTAGTATACATTGTACTAAATATTGAATTGCAGACCTTGTACAGTGTATTCAGCGTGGAAATCTTACACTCCTTGTTTATTACATTTTTACAGTGTTGACTGTTGACATCAAGTTGTCATTTACGAATGCAGCATACCATGTCTATGAGAGATGAAAACAAAAAAGAATAATCACTCGTGCCTGACAATGTACAATGTAATGCTTGCCAGAAGAATTGAAATGAACTTGCATCATTGAACATCTATGTGCGTGTACATGCATGATAGTCAATAAAATGAATACAATGCATCTATACATTGTATGTTGATTTGAAAATATTCTCGGCATCCTTCATTTGCGATCAGCAGAAAGAGTACACACTGTAGATACATCTCTAGATGCCTGAATAGAAGACTACATTTGTATCTGCTATAACTCTCCCTGACTCACAATGTATAGCATTTATAAATTCATGCACGTTCAGAGTGGAAACATGTTTCTTGTCTACGGCATTCCAGTGCCAATGACCTCTGTGTCGTTATGCGCAGAATGCTGGCTTAACGAGGGACTGGTTCTAGAATGTCAAGACAAATTGAACGCTATGAGGTACATGTATGCTGTACATGTACTGTACTGTGTACAAATTGTACATTCATTTGTAATGTTTGTGGGGACTTCCACGTTTCTCGGCTTGTCATGCAATATGTGTACATTTTGTAAGACTGCTATAGCACATGAGAATATAAACATGTGACATTACACTGTACATATTGTACATTGTGCCCTTGGACCTTGTGTTTAAACTCCACATTTTTTTTTTTGTCCTCTTCCTTTGTTAATACAGCCAGTTGAGAAACATGTACGAGTGTTGAGCATATAGTGGTACATTATGTCACATGCACATGGGATCAGTCACACAGTCTCTGCTCAGTACTACAGCGTAGCCTTTGACAACAGTCTTTACACTGCAAACACATCCAGAATGATCCTTTCCAAATTATTCAACATTCATTCAAGGTGTTTACAAATTTTTGTATAACATTATATACAGCGTTTGTATGTGTGCATGTCTTCCTTTGTGCATGCAGAATTGTGTGGGTGCGATTCGTCATTTTTTCAGCCCACTGGTTTTTTTTGAAGAGACACGAAATGGCTGTTGGGGGATTTCAGAGGTACAGCTGGTACATCAACCATAACAAGTGTTTTTGCCTACTTGGAAGAAAAATACATCGGCATGAAGAATAAATTGATTAACTCCCCCACAAACTACATTAATGTAAAGCCAGTCGTATCAAATAATTTGAGGAAAATTTCTGTTAGCATTTTCTGTTAGCATTTTTCCTTTCATGGAGAAAGATTGAACCACAATTGGAATGTATTGAATAGCTCACATATTGTGTTGCAGTGGAAGTATAAAAAAAAAAGTAAATGAAGTATTTTGCTTGTATTTCTTAGCTCATATTAAAGAACTTTGGATTATTTTGAAGAAAAGAGGTTTGAATCAAACGTGATGTGACTCACTTTAAAAATGTCTTATCGTATTAAAGTGGTGTATCATATACTGGATTCTCAATAAGATGTCAGACT
Organism: Diadema antillarum; assembly: GCF_040938485.1. NCBI lineage: Eukaryota > Metazoa > Echinodermata > Echinoidea > Diadematoida > Diadematidae > Diadema > Diadema antillarum. The sequence continues at coordinate 3,416,878 of NW_027271502.1, forward strand.
TGTGAGGTATGAGGGGTCGAGAGACAATTTTTTTCTTCCGTTTAAGCGATGCTCCCCCTTTAAAGCGATGGCTGGTATTGGCTCATTAATGCAAACCACACAACATGAAGCTCAGTATGTGGGCATAAACAGTGTGCATTAAACCATGCAGCTTTTATCAAAACCCACTGATATAACCACACCAACAAGTACCTGGTACAAGACATGACATGTGTGCAGTAGGACATGCAGACACAAAATGGTAATTAAAAAAAAGGCACAGCAGTCTCATAATTGTGTAAATGCATCATCGTAACAAACCTTTGTTTGTTTGATCCACAAATCATTAGAGTTCACACCATACACTACCATGTGTACATCAAGTCACGATGTGTATGACCCTACATGTATCTACAATGTACAAATGTATGTAGAGAAAGAGACAGATGCAGTACTGCTCGCCACAACATGCACATTACAGCGTAAATTACGCGATGGCAATAATTGTGCGTATGCGACGAACACATTTTTCTCATATTTATGCCGTGATAACACATGTAGCTGTATTGCAAAGCATTAATACTGTTATACCAAGGCATGCTATTACAAAGGTGTAGCACTTTGTATGTACATACATGTATATAGCCACAATTGGTGTACTCATAGGCATTGTAGAAGTTTTATGTAGCGTACTGTACATCATGTACCACAAGGTATCAATTTACAGATCGCACTGCCCTACTGTAACACACAGACACCACGAGGCATTGAATACTGCTAGTGTCATGGTATGCTGGAGGGGTGGGGGGGGGGGGGATGGGTCATTGATGGAAAACACTCATTTTGTAAACATTCAGTGCTTGCACAGTCTGGATTGGGCCAAACCTGTTTTTGTTGTGTCTCTCGACGACCAATTGATGAAGTGCTGCGAAAACATGGCCTCTCTTGTTTATGAAGATGTTGCCCACTCACTGCTGGGAGGTGTTTGACAAACAGGGCTGACAGTGAGAGTCTTGTAGTGTCTGCACCCCTTTCTTCCCTTGTACATGTATACTGGTGTTTGCTTTGTAATTGTTCTCACATGTTGGCTCAGGGTGTCTTCTTTTCTATACTATCTTGTCTGATCAGAGATAAACCCGAATTCTCTGGCACATACAAGGTGTACTGTGAGTCTTTTCTCCTTTCACAGTGCACAGAGAGTTCTGGATATATCACCTGACTTTAAATCACCTGACTTCCCATTCCATCATGTGACTCACACTGGCACAGGTGAGGTGAACAACAAGAACAACTGCAACAAACACCCACACTGAAATCTACAGGGGCGAATTCTGCGTAACTGCACAAACCACAGAGGCATTGTATTATATGCGTTGACAGCATGTGTACAGTACATATGTCCACATATGTTTTCTTCTAGGTGCATTGAAGAACAACAAGGCTTAAAACCACAGGTTTGGTCAATCACGTCAGTTGATCTGTGTGATCACCTCTGCATTCATAACATACATAACATACACCATGCACGACTGTTTTTCTCCTTTTTATAGGGGGGGGGGGGGGTAGAACTATGAATAGAAGGGTAATGTTAATCATTCCGAAGATTTGTTTATAAATCCGAAAATGAAGTGAGGTTCGTTATTTTGACAGTTTGTTATTCCGAAACACACAAAAATACTGTACCTAGAAGTTTGTTAATCCCAAAATGAATTGGGGTTCGTTAATCTGAACGTTTGTGGCATTATTTTGCATGTTAGTTTGAATATTCCAGAGGTTTGGTTTATCTGTAAATAAAATAAGGTTTATTATTCCTCCTGTAAGGTTCGTCAATTTGAAAATGAAAAGGGTTTTTGATTCATTATTTCGAATATTATTCTAAAGGTTTGTTTATCTGTAAATTGAATAAGGTTTGTTATTCCTAAGGTTCGTCTTAAAAATCTGAAAATGAAATAGGGCTTTTGATTTCAAAGGTTCAGTAATACGACACCTTCGTGTTTATGAAGGTTTGTAATCTGAAAATGAAATAATTTTCAAAAATTGTTTGATGTACATCTAGCCATAGTCTTGAAGGACCTGTCAAGCAGAACGTGAGCAGAAGAACCCACAGAATATTAGCAGTGTACAATGTGTACTTTAAAACGAGAAATTTTTGCGGCATGAAATTTTCATGAATTCGAGCCAATATCCTTTTCGTGGGATGAAATTTTTGTGAATTGCCACTGGCATTCAATGCACTTGTGTAGACAAGAACTTTCACTGGCATTTTGATTTCGCAAAGCCTGGCTCTCGTGAAATTTGCAAAATTGAAATGCACATGAAAATTTCTGGTTTTACAGTTCATCCAAAAAAATCTTGGTACACCTGTGTGCTTTCACTGAGAAAGGAATTGGTTTACTTTGATATTATTATGGAACAGAATTAATCTCACATCAAAGCTAAAACTTTCACAAAATTAGATAAGACTTAAGTCTTTAATATCTTATTTTGTGAAAGTTTTAGTTTAGTTTTGATGTGCCTCAGTTGAGAATTTCTATCATTAACTGTGCTACCATGAGGAGTTCCAAAGGGGTTATTTTTCATTTGCATATTCTTTTTTTTTGGGGGGGGGGGAGGGAGGGGCCTAGATCTGTGAATGATTACACCTGTGAGAAAATGCATATTTTCTTCAACTTCTTTGAAATCATGAAGAAATCGACGAGTGAGATCTCAGGTTGAAATTATTCTGTTGCCCATTAGGAGTGACAGAACGGAAGATTGATTAAACATGAACCAACACAAATAATTGTAATCAGTGTCATTTGTATTACAAAGTCAGATGTTATTGTTACATTTGTAAACCGTTGTGCTTACAAAATGGCATGCAAACATATTATCACACTGGTCATTTAAAGTTCACCATTTGTGTAAATCATCAAATATTTACAAGAGCATTGTCTGAATAGAATGTATTTAAGGCTTAATGCATATCACATGTGCATTCTTACGAAACTTGTGTACTTTGTACCATACAAAACAAAAGATTGCTATTAAACTTTGTTGAATAAGAACACGGCCTGGTACAGCAAGTTAAATCTTAAATCTCAGAGCAATTACATGTATCTGCTTGTTAGAGATATGTACAAATTGTAGGCCTATAGTATCAACTATGCATGCGGAGTTGTATACGAAAATATCTTTGATATCACACTATAAAAGATGATGAAATAAGATTGCCAAAACTTTCCTTTTCTTCAAATGAAATGTCAACACAGCCACACGTCTGCCCCAACGTACCTAAATCTTTGTTTGTGTGTTTCTGAGTACTCAATTTCTTGCGAGTTCCTGCCATTTTATTTACGTGTGGCAGGCAGGTCCATCAAGTCCCATAGAGGATTTGTGTATAAATTTAGCAGCCTTGTCAATCATTCAAAACAAATGCCTCATAGACCCTCTGGAGACATGTCCAGTGTATGAAACCACAACTTGTACCAGGGTCTAAAATCCTTTGCTCCAGTATCTGAATGAATATATCTTTTAGCGATGATAATTTAGGAGAGAGCTGTGATCCTTTCTCCCACTAACATCCCTCCAGAGAAAGAAAGAGGGAGGGAGGGAAAGAGATGGAGAGACAGGAGGAGAGAGCTTGAGCATGTTTTCGTAGAATCCTGCCTCTTTTCCATGAGCTCGAGATTGTCCAGCATCTCCAAAAGCCGACGATGCCCCAACCCAGCCATGACTTGAGCTCCCGTTGTTGTCACGTGGACGCTTGTTTACAGCCAGAATCCCTGCTAGCTATTCTGATCAGAATGGATGACCCGTTAGAAATAAAAGGGGTGCGGTATAAAGGGGGGGGGGGGGGGGATGTTCATCAAGTGTGCTCCAGCCGGCAATACATGAATTTCCAGGAATGTCTAGGGATTTTCCTTATAACTGTTGCCCTCTTGCATCAGTCCTGCAGTCCCAGTGCCCTGGTGCTTTGCTTTCACAAATTGTGTATATTTTCTTCTCCCTGCCATTTTGTACGTCCGTACGTCCGTCCGTACGTCCGTCCGTACGTCCGTCCGTCCCGTTTTGTTTTTGTCGATATCTCAAGAACCGTGTGGTGGTTTTACATCAAACTTGGTATAAGGGTATATCCTTGGGGGATAATACTTTGTGTGGATTTTAGGGTCACAGGGTCAAAGGTCAAAGGTCACAGGTTATTTTGTGAAAAAAAATTGACATTTCATGTTTTTCTCCATATCTCGCAAATGGTTCAAGGTATCTTCATGGAACTTAGTATATATGCTTGTACCGATGGGCAGTGATTATCTAGGGAAGTTGGGGGTCATGGGTCAAAGGTCAGGGGGTCAAAGGTCAAGGTCAACTCCTCAAAATATCACTACTTTCCTTATATTTATGCAATGCCTAAAGGTTTTTTTTTTTTACTTGATGTATACATGTATTACCCAATATATATTCTGTGGGAAGTTTCTTGCCCAAAGGTCAAAAGGTCAAAGGTCAAGTGAAAGTGCTGAATTGCACTTTTTCCTCCATATCTCAAAAGTAACTCAGGTATCATCATGAAACTTACATATTTATGCATGTTCAACCTAACAGTGATTCTCTTTGGAACTGTGAGGTTAAAGGTCAAAGGCCAGGTTTAGATAATGCTATTTTCCCATTTGATACTGAAATTATATTTTTTCTCAATACCTTGAAACTAAATGCATTTAAACTTATAAAAGGGCCAAAAGTCAAGTAAAAATCATCAGTTCCCCAAATACCTGCACTCTGACATTTTAATCATTCATCAAATTGAACCTAGTTCTAGGAAAGTGAACATTCAGCACATTAAATGTGTCAAACCGGTCATTTTAATATTTTGCCAATTGTGTGAAACTGTCATCACACATTGTCAAGACATTGTACTATAGACCTATTAGGAGAACCATGAATTATTGCGGAGGCATATCAGTCGCCATAGCGATATATCTAGTTTAATAGTGTAACCTTTCCAATTCAGACGTCTGCTTTTCTTTGTTGTTGTTGTTATGGAGGACTTTGAGGGTTTTCTGAGGGCTGTAAAATTCCAGTGCTCTCATGAGAATTACATGGTTGAAATGGCTTTTAACACTCTCAATATAAGAACAACACTTTCAACAGGTTATTTAAAGTAGTATGAGTGTACGTGTGCAGATAAATTCGATAGTCCTATAAGGGAAAAATAGCTTCATGTTTGCCATCCTAATCTTCACGATAATGTTCAGTAGTGTATAAGTGCTGCCTGGGTATTGACTTTGCATTTCATCTTTACCTCCACCAAGGACGTAATGATTTCGACGGAGGCGGTTTGGTTGTCTGTTCTTTCTGAAACTGAGTTCAGTATCATGGTATTAAAGGGTGTGTACAGTTCTGGTCGAGGTGAGGATTAATAGCTTATAACGTTTTGCGAGATATTCAGAAACCATTTTACGAGATGTCAAAGAGCATGCAATTCTAAGGGGTATCAAAAGTTTATTTGATGAAAATTGGTTTTGAAATGGCTGAGATATCAAAAAACAAGGTGAAACAAATAAAAGGCGTGGCCTTTCGCCTTTTATTATTATCACTTTTTTGGCTATGTCAGCCATTTGAAAACCAATTTTCATTAAATAGGCCTAAATGTTGAATCCTTCTCAATATTACATGCTCTTTCATATTTCATAAGAAATTTCTCATTATCTCACCTAGGAATGTTCAAAACATGAATCCCCACCTCAACCAGTACTGTACAGTCCCTTTAAAGGCAAATTCTCTTTGACATCAGAAGAAAAGTGTTAAAATCTGTTTCCTTGACTGATTTTGAGTGTTCGCTGCATCCACTTTATATACCAAATATGATAGTGGGTACCTTTGAAAATTTTTGCGAAAATTGTCAACAAAGCTCTTGTTCCGCTTGAATTCATCGCTGTTCTCCGCGAGTGTAGCGTAATAATGTGTGAGTCTATGGGAGAGCTACAGTATCGTAAGTGTTAATAGCGATCAATTCTGATTTTCAAGACCAAATATCTATTATTTCAGAGTAAAATAAAGCTGATAGCATGAAAATATGATTATCAGAGAACATCTTTATACAGGAAAATGTCTCATACAGTCAACAAAACTCTCCTTCCACTCGAATTCAATGCAAGCCCTGACTCGCTGTGCTTTGCGAGTGTAGTGTAATGATGGTACATACAAAATGAGCCTTTATGAGCGCTGCAGTTTTGGAAGTTTAGCTATCAATTCTGATTTTTAGCGAGCAAGAAAACATTTGTTTTGTGTAGTTCCATCGGCCTCTAAAAGTGCATATAAAGTTCACCTCCCAAGAGCCATGGCGTGGAGTAGGGGAGAGGCAGACATCCACTTTGGAGAAGTTTTGAGTGCCTACATACGTAGTAGCTATCGGGTCTCACACGAGGACGTCATGACGTCAGGTGGGGAGGCAGGCAGCATCAATGCAAATGTTGTTCGGGGGAGTTTGCCGGCAAATTGAATCGGTGGTATTGTGTGGAGAGATGTCTCTGTTTCCAAACGACACACACACACACCACGGTTCCTTCTGATTTAAGTAACACTTGCCAGCATGTATTGAAAGTTGCATGCCCTGATCCAGAATGTGTAAATTCACTGACTAGTGGAAGACAGTATCCACACAGCAGAAATACCGATACTGTACAATGTAGGCCTGCAACTGTACGTACGTACATAGGCACCTACCACATTGTACCTGTACAGTGCACAAAACGTGCTCTACCCAAAATGTGCTGTATTATCATTGCTTTCAGGGTTCTACAACCCACTTTGCGTGCTCTCCTGGGGCAACTGAATAACTCACTGTTGGGCGAGTATGAATTGCATGGGTGCTTTGACTGTTTAAAGTATGTAGGCGTACATTATAGGGGTCCTACTATAGCCCAATTTATACCAGATGGGCAGATGAAAGAAAATTACAATGTGTAGGTCCTTTTGGTGACACATGATACTTTACTCACTCCTTTTCCAACCTGAAATCACTTTTCTTCAACAAAGTGAAATATTTCCAATTTATACAGTGTAAGACCTAAAATTTGCATGTAAACCAGCTTGAACATTATGGAGAGTATATTTTGTACATGTACACTGTATGTTAATCCTTTGATTCAGACCCAGTTTTACACCATTCTTAAACCACAAAATGTGGGGATGTTGGTCTACTACCTCCACAGGCACCCTGTACTATACACAGATTGACAGATGTTGCTCCATAGTTTGCTGAACATCCTAATCCGAAGAGCTTTCATTGAACTTGAAGGTATAGATGGTGTAGCATTGTCTGAAGTGATACAATGTAAATTTAAGCCAGTGGCTTGTTTGTGTGTAAATTGACAAAAGGCATGCACCTGTAATGCATAGATGTGAAAGGAGCCTGATGACTGTACACGTAACTCAACTCCCACATGTGTTACTCAGCATTGTTGTTTCAAAAGGAGATTTCTGGATTTTTTTAAAAGACTTTTGCATATTGGCCTACATGTACATGTAGGCCTACACTGTGCATGCATTGGTTATACTACTGGGTAGGCACCTACAGAGTTTCATAATTCATTGGACTGAGGAATAGGAATGTTTTCAAAATTTAAAACAAATCACAATGAATCAAGATGTCATAGCTTTTTCTATAGGAATGCTTGATTGGTTGCTCAAGGAAGCAGAACAAAGACAGAAATTGCTTGAATGTGTGAGCCACCTACATTGTATGTCATCATCCTTGTTTTACTGTAGTGTTGTTTACCAGGTACATACGTAATGTATGTTTTGGGTTTTTCAGAGTATTGGCTTGTCTACTCAGGGACCACAATAAATGTCCACAAATCTATATAAGTGTACATGGCACTATTTGTTGTAGACTTATGTAAACTACATGATGGGAAATTATATCAAGTCGTCTGAAGTACCCCTTTAATGTAAACCTGTTGCATGTGATAGTAGGTGTGTGGGCCAGTGATTTTCAAGAAACTGAACATTCTTGTAAAAGTGGGCATGCTAATCAATTCACCACTCGTGACTCATGTCATTGGTACACGGTTCCAGGCAGCTTGCTCAAAAGCAACTTGTATACAAATAGTACCGACACAAAGTTTGCGGCATCTTCTATCAATGGCTTCGGGGGATAGCCACAGTCTGTACTCAGAGACTACAATGTCAACATAATTGATCCCCCATCGACCTCAAATCCAACAGGGCAAAGCTTTTTCCCCCTAGCTTCTGGGAACATGAGCCAGTTAGTATGTCCCCTCTCCCCCCAATTGCCCCCTCCTCGTCAATCAATTATCTCATCCCTCTTCCACCTCCTTTCCACCCATATGCACAGCAGCAGTGGAGGGTGGTGGTGGTTTTTGTGGTGGATCATGGGGTAAGGGATGTGGGGGGTGGGGGGAGGAGGGGGAGGGAGGGGGGACTGCAGTTTTACGTAATACTCACCATGGACCTAGCAAAGAGGTCCATGTACTCACACACAACACCTGAATAGAAGGGGAGGGGTGGTGACTTGGGTAGTCCTTTTGTTTTCTCATGAAAGGAGGGCACTGAGTGGGTACATGGGTCTGTGGAGAAAAATGCCCTAGTCTGCAGGGCTGGTGTGACGTCTGTGACCCTTTGTCTAGTTCATCACCTGTCTGTCCTGCGGTAATTTGGCCTTGATCTAATTCACCGCAGAAAGGTGACTGCCAGTGGTGGGGAGTATTCTCCACCGCCTCCTTTATTCTATGCAGTGCAAATCATGCTTCATTACAGAAGAGAAAAATTTGACACACATGAATGTTTATGTGCATGTTGAAAGAATCTTTCCATTGTTTTACATTCAGTTTCTGAAAACAATGGATTAAATACAAGATGAATGTCAGCAACTTACCCAACCGAATGAAAAGTATTTAACCTACAATAATGTATGGAGGACGAGTCTCGAGTATACTCAGGCAGGTGTCAATGGGAAATGCGTGTTGTAACAAAATCAAACCATCCTCAACAGGTTGAATGTACTTTACCAAGGTCTGTTCAAATATTTAGTCATTCATCAAGAAAATTAAAACTGGAGTCTCTTTCTCTCTCTCTTCTTTCTTTCTTTAGACTTTAAAACAACAACAAAAACTGGAGTCCAAGGGACGTGGAGAATAGATTTTTTTTTTTTTTTTAATTTCATACAGAGATACAGGGTCTGTTCTGTCTTGTTGCTGTAGAGTCCCATTCAGTTTGTTCTGTTTGTTTTTTTTTTTAAACTCCATGCATTATTTGCACAGTATAGATATGGTCGAGATGAGGATTTAGCTTTTAACGTTTTGCGAGATATTCAGAAACCACTCTATGAGATGCCAAAGAGCATGCAATTCTAAGGGGTATCAAAAGTTTATTTGATGAAAATCGGTTTTGAAATGGCTGAGATATCCAAAAACAAGGTAAAACAAAGAGATCCTAATAAAAGGCGTGGCCTTTCCCCTTTTATTATTATCAATTTTTTGGCTATCTCAGCCATTTGAAAACCAATTTTCATCAAATAAACATTGAATCCTTCTTAAAATTATGTACTCTTTCATATTTTTTTAGAAGTTTCTCATTATCTCACTTAGGAATGTTCAAAACATGAATCCCTACAAATACCTCAACCAGTAGGCCTACTGTACAGTCCCTTTAAAGTCCCAGGCCCCTATACCTAAGTTTTATCCTCCTTGTCCTATAGATCCTCTGTTAAAACCTCCATAGCTCTATTCTAATCCTTAAATCTATGTTGGTTGTTCTGTGCTACTGTATAGGGAAGACTGGATGTCTCATGATGGAATGGGATTATCCACTGTAAAGGCAATTTAGTGACCATCACAGACTGAGCTGTCTCTATTGGCCCTCAGCATTATTTTGGAAAATATTCCAAAGTGAAAGAGAGTTGTATGACATGCTCTGCCCCTTGGTATTCACTGCAAAGGTTTCAATCTCACAAGAACCACGAGAAAATGTGGTGAATGTTTTGTGTGATACAGTGCATATTATAATGGTAAGAAGTTGTCATACACTGTATGTTCAGCTATATATTTTACAGTAAAGATACTCTGCTTCCCCTATCTTTCAATAGTCATCATGGGATCACAGTCACAGTAAGGTGAAACCTGATGAGATTTAAATGTTGAATCAAAAGGGGCCTGAGGTTTTAATCCTAGCAGAATCTTCGTCAGAGGCAAAATGACAAACAGGCAGGGACAGCAATCATGTGACCTGCTACAACAAAAGGATCCGAAAGTCGGGGGGGGGGGGGGGGGGGGAGGGGGACAATTTTCTGAAAATGGCATGACATTATTTTCATACTCTTCTACTTTAATTTCATACATAGCACAACTCATAAAAGTACTTGGTTGCGGAGATATTGATGATTTTATCAGCGCATATCAAGTGGTTGAGGAAATCAGAGTTTCGAGAAAAACGCCTTCAAAGTTGTCCTTCCAATGCTCTCATGGTCAAGGGGAGGCGAGAGTGTTTTCACCGCTTGACAATAGAAGGCACGCTCCTAGCGACCTCCGCCATGTTCATTCAAGCTTAGCGCCAGCGGTCCATGAACGACCAATCGGTAATCAGGATGCCGCGCACTGACCAATAAGATCACTCCCTCGTTGCTCGGGGCGGAGTCTACCTGCAGCGCTAAATCCATAATCTTCGGAGACGTTTCTTTTACGTTGAAAGTCAGAAAATCATGACCCAGAAAAACGCTGAGTTCTTGCCTTTCCTTTGATCATTTAGCTTCGAAATTTCAGCAGATGATGAACAAAACATTAGACTACAAAATATTGCCAAAAACAGAAATCCGATTGTTTTGACCTATTTTGATGATGTGACTTCAAACTCGATTTTCTCGGCTCGGCCGTCAGCGACCTTAGGATCCTTTTGTTGTAGCGGGTCACATATGGACTACACACAACAAGAACAGTCAGGGGAGGGCTATAGGGACACAGAACAAAGAAAACAAAAGGGGAGGGTTGGAGGTCATGGGCAAGGAGCCCAATAGGTGAAGGGAGGGGGATCAAAGGAGGGTAGACAGACAAAAGGCAGAGGAGGGTCAGTGATGATCACAAGGACCATGGGGGCAACCTTTGAAGGATAAGGATGAATAGAGGAGGCAACATCAAACAAGATGAGGAACAACTCAGGGATAAAGGGAGGATAAGAGTGAAATAGCAAAAGCAAGAGTGGGGGCTGAGCAGGCAGCCGAACCCTAGTGTACCAAGAGGAGGCAACAAAATGAAAGTAAGACTCAGAGTCAACTAACAATGCATTTTATCAAACATATCCAAGTGTATGGTAATGATAAGAATAAAGCTAACAGAAATGGGAATGATAATGATGATACTAATTAGGGGAAAAAAAGGGGGGATTTTAATGTGTGTGGAATGAGTTTAGAAATTGGTTGCCCTTTCGTTGCTAATTCTATTCAACATAGCATAAAAGGGAAAGAAATTTCTTGCTTAAAGGACAAGTTCACCTTCATAAACATAAGGATTGAGAGAATGCAACAGTATTAGTAGAACACATCAGTGAAAGTTTGAGGAAAATTGGACAATCGATGCAAAAGTTATGAATTTTTAAAATTTTTGTGTTGGAACCGCTGGATGAGGAGACTACTACAGCTTGTGAGTCATATGCGTACAACAGTATGAAGAAAATGTAAAGAAAATTCAACATATTTTCACTTTTTTCGCATAATAAAAGAGCACTTGACTTGCCTCTTTCTAAAGGGAGGGGGAATAATATTACCCACAACATTTGTTGGTAAAGAGTCGGGGGAATGTGCACTTTTTTCAAAAGATGAAATTTTGTGAAATTCTCTATATATTTTCCTTATATTGTTGTACGCATTTGACATCTAAGTTATTCACACACTGCAGTAGTCTTCTCATCCAGCGGTTACTGAAAAAATAAACTTCAAAAATTCATAACTTTTGAACGGATTGTCCGATTTTCCTCAAACTTTCAATGATGTGTTCTACTAATATTGCTACATTCTCTCAATCCTTATGTTTATGAAGGTGAACTTGTCCTTTAATATTGTATGATGTCAGCCCACATGAAGATAAATTTGTGCTAAGGTTTAGTCAAAATGTTCTGCAACAGATTGTAATCTGAATGTACAATTATAATCGATTAAATGGTTATTAATGGCCTGTACAAGAGGTAAAAAAAAAACAACAACTATCAAAAGTGAAAGCATGAACATTATTTATTACAAGTTACTCTTGCACTAGGGTATTTTCAGGGATGGTTGATTTTGGATGGTTTGCCATGAATTATCCATGTATCATCGAGTGTTTAATAATGCACTCTATGAATCATTGCAGGCTTTTACATCCCAAACTCTTCATTATTAAAATTCCCCATCCAAATATGGCTATATATATTTTTTTTTGGATATTCATGTGTAATGTATCATTGCCTGTGAAATAATTCAGAACTGTAATAAGTACGATAGGCCCACAAAGCAAGTGTGCATACATTTTTTCAATATCTAATCTGTTTTTGTGAAAATATGAATTGTGGAAATTCCAGCAATTCTTTTAAATGTGGTAGGTCCAATTTTGATAGATCATAATGCTGCCATCATTATGTACACTATATTGAAATTGAAACAAAATCTTTCACACTGAGTGAATTTACAATACAATAGTCATTTACAATTAAAACTACAATGTAGAGATGATGTCTTGAACTTCATCAATCCTTTTCATAGTCCTATCCTCTTCCCCAAACTAAAACCACGATGAAATGCGTAACAAGTAGTCAAATGAAATGAGTGTGCACTGCAGATAGTCCAAGAAAGTTTTTGTAGGTTGAGGAGAGCTTGTGAAGAAAAGAACAAAATAAACGCCGAGATACCCAGCAAATGTGCAACACATGTAGGGCTTGCCTTTGACATTTGTAGGCATCTGTGACGCAGAGAAATATTTGTGCTAAAGCTCATTGCCTCCCGGGGAGCTCATGGGTACCAGGCATGAAGGGCAGAAAAAAAAAAAAACCCTCTGCATTTCTCACCACTGCAGTGTAGCAAAAGCATTATACCACATAAATACATTATCTTTCTTTTTTTTTTTATGAAAGACTGATTACAAAGTATGAGTGTACATGTACACAGGTATATGTATGTACATATATAATATATTTGGTCAAAATCTCTTTAAAGGGATCATATAGTTTTGGTTGAGACCTAATTTCAGGTTTCTAACATTTTTTTGGTGAGATAATGAGAAACCTCATGAAATATGAAAGAGCATGTGATTCCATGAGGAATACAATATTTATTTGATGAAAATTGGTTTTGAAATGGCTGAGATATTTAAAGCAGAGCGATTCTAATAAAGTGTGGGACCCACACTTTATTACGATCACTTTGTTTTACTTTGTTTTTGGATGTTTCAGTCATTCCAAACCTGATTTTCATCAAATAAACTTTGAATTCCTTTTAAAATGGTATGCTCTGTACCATTTCAGAAGTGTTTTTCTTGGTATCTTGCAAAAACTTGAAAACCAAATTCTCATCTCCACCAATGCTGTACTATCCCTTTAATATTGTGAAAGTGAATATTTTTGCGGAAGCTTTTTGTAATTTTTCACGCTCAACCGGGTTGAGTTTTGATTGTTTTTAATTCTGCGGAATAAAGACATCAACTGCTGGAACATGTGGCAAGCAAAAATATTGTGTGCTTTCATTTTCACCCAGTATCTGGTTGCGTGGAATGTATGAAAATTTCCAAACTGCGAAAATATATTTTGCTTTACAGTGTATCGACCACCTGAAGCATATACATGTACATACTGCAAGATATATGTACTCAAATACTGTGCTCAGCCTGAGAAAAGCCCATGACATGGCTAATGAAATAATAGTTTTCATTGAAATTTGTTTTGTAAGAGCTGAAGGCTCGTTGACATGTAAGTGTACCAGCAACACACTTGCCGGCTGTAGAAAGACCTTGGCGCCGTACCTGAAAGTTTGCTTTTAATAGTCGGAGTGAGATTCATTAGACCTACCCATTTGACAGAAGTAAAATCTATTTTATGAGCATTCTCAGTATTTACTACCATCAAAATGAATCTTTGTGACCCCTCCCCCACCCATCAAACTGATGCGTATACATGCCTTTTATTTTCAAGTGATTTTTATGTATCTCCGTTTGTTCTCTTTAAACTTTAATCACTGCCTCTTTTCTGTGTTGACTGGAGTCAGTCTTGCTAATATATTTTTCTCTAGAATCTGGGATCATATTTTATTTATTTTGTGATATTATCTAGATGATTTGTAATGCATGATGCAGGTCATGTGTACCATTCTGCGTACTTTGGTATTCAAATGATTTTAAGGGATAAGGTGGTTTCTTTGTGGCTCATCTTGCATCAGGGTTTTGTATTTTGTTTTTGTTTGTTTTTGATTTGTACAGTGTGGTAGCCATGGTAGTGAGATGTATGTTACTGTGTATTTTGGTGCACTTTTACTTCAGATGATACCCTGATATTTCAGTGTGTTTGTGTATATATGTGTGTGTGTGTGTGTAGTTGCTGTAAAAAAGAAATATTTATAAGCTTGTGATATATTGACATCGGACAGGAATATGACTTCGTGTGGTTTAATACAGGCTAGTTGTTGATTATTGTTTACACAATTTGCTGAATTCTGAGTATTAGAGTGTTAAACGTAGGGAAAGCAGGTTAGAACCAATAACTGAAATTTTCAGCTGTTGCCATGGTAACTGCTCTTCTTGCACCTCTACAGCTTCTCCAATATTGAAATGCCCCCCCCCCCCAAATTCAAAGGTCCTGCTCATTGCAGAATGCAATTGTTGATGCAATAGTAGCTGTTGCTGCGCCAGAAATTGTCAAGGGGCTATGTCAAAAGGTTATGTGCAGCATTGCTGGCAGGCTATGTACCCTATGTATGATAGAAGTGGCAGTGGATATATAAACTATACAAATTGTGAGAGTGGTAAAGTGTATTAGCTTTGGAGAGGTGGACAGCTGCTGTCCGGCTACAAATGTCCATTTGTGCATCTTCTTTTAATCCATCGGCCAGTGTCCGACGTGTTTGCCCTGCATGCACTCTGGATGGATTGCTTGTAATTAGTTTGCCTGTTAAATTGTGTGTGTGTATAATGTGTGTGTGTATGTGGGGGTGGGGGGGGGGTGGAGTTTGTTGTGTGTGTAGGTTTACACATGTCCAAGTGTTTGTGTACATTGTATACCTGTATGTTTTTTGTGCATACTTACTCATGTACAAGTTGTAGATTACATGTATGTGTGTGTATACAATTATGTGTGCTTGTACGTTGTGTTTGGGAGTTAGATCATTTGAATACCGAAACCATCTACCACCATAATTATATACATGTAAAGGGTCTGTCTGGTCAACGAGCTATTATGTCTGTAGTAGCTCCTTGGTCTGGTGTGGGAGTGTAAATTTAGGTACAGAGAGAGAGAGAGAGAGAGAGAGAGAGAAAGTCTGAGCCCGAGGGCCAAGGACTGGCCTGGTGATAGGAAGGGAGAGCTGGCTGGTAGTTACTGGCATGCCAGGAATGTAAACAAGTCTCTCTACCCGGTGTGACTTCAGTGTCTGCCATGCCAGAGGTACATAGAATGGGGTCACAGTGTTGGAGGGCGTGTGAGGTCAAGGTCACGTGCTTGTCTCTTTTTGCAGCAAGCCAGGCTAGTCTCCTCCAACAGGCTCAAATTTCATGTCTGTCATCATGGTTCTTGTGATTTCTTGCTGGGTTGTTGTTTTTTTCTCCTCACATTTTCCCCTTCCTGTAAAATGTGTGCAGAGTGTGTGCGAACTTTGAATTACTCTTCTCTCCTGAAATGAAACATGCCTCGCATAGTTAAAGACTGCATAATGTTTTGATAGTGGATTCTCCAATTTTAAGTAGGCTCTATTTTTAACAAAGTACAACATACAGTTCTGTAGGCTCTTGTACAAAAAATGTATTTGTGCATTGGACTTTGATAATGCTTATAGTTGTGATTAAATACTTTTACAATGCTTTGTGCTAAATTCATACTTAACTTGACACATCTGCAGAAGAGGTGCAATGATGTTACATTTTGTATTTCGTGATGGTAGATTAACTGAGAATCATAGTGTATGTAGGGGCCTACACCGTAGACATAGGGCTACTTTATTTGGCCGTTCAGTCACTGAATGGGATAAATAGGGTGGGGGGGGGGGTCGAAGAACTAGGACATTCTGTACTGTTTTTCTGACTTCACTAAAGAGTAGGTCAACTACTGTACTTTTGTTGATGGGTAGTATTGCTACCCATTCATTGTGAAATTTTTATGGTTCTTCCATGAATATTTGTGAGGTCAAACGTTTTGTCACTTCTTTTTTTTCCGTCTTTTTTCCCCCAAGATCCAACCTCTGTTAGGTTTGTTTTCACTGTCCACCAAAAGCTTTGTTTCCATCATCCAACAATAGCTTGAGTTTTTGCATCGTGACACCTCCATTCAGCTGCAGTAGTGAAGCAGTATCGTTGCGTGTGAAATCCTGTTTATGTGTGGGCGTAGGTGGAGCCACCTGTGGAATAATAGGCTTGTTGAAACCTGGGATGTGTACACAGCATTGTGGTTTTATTGTGGGGGGACAGCCAGGGAATAGAAGACTAGACGTGTCACAGAGTTTGAAGAAACAAAGTAGATGATGATGATAATAATGAAATAATGGTATTGAATACCACAGTATTAAAGATTTTATCTTTAATTTTCTTCATCGTTATAGGATTGACATCTTTG
Organism: Diadema antillarum; assembly: GCF_040938485.1. NCBI lineage: Eukaryota > Metazoa > Echinodermata > Echinoidea > Diadematoida > Diadematidae > Diadema > Diadema antillarum. Next base: position 3,433,624 of record NW_027271502.1, read on the forward strand.
ATATAGATCACATTAATTGATAGTGGCATAATTATGTTTGTGAATATTATGTTTGATTGAAAAAATGTTTCATTGAAAAATGTTTCATTGTAATCACTGTGCTCTACTTCACTGCTTTGCATAAACCTGGTGAAACAAATGAGGATTAAATTTCAATGTATAGACAAAAAAAAAAAGAATCTCAGTCTTGTGCATTCTTCCGCTGTGGAGCATTAATTTTATGACTCTGTTACATAAAGCATTGTGTGTACAAGTTTATTCTTGAGTCACTTGTTAGTTTTTTCCCTTTTAAGTGGCTGTTACATTTGTCAGTTTTAAACAGTTTGATATCTCATCAGTGAAAACTGGGTGTGTGATGTTAATTCATCTCTGATTTCTATGATACTGGATGTGTAAACAGCAAAGGTTGTATTTAAAGAGTAAGTTCATTCAGAAGGTTACAGAAAGTTAAAGTGTGAATTGATGGTACATTTGTGTATGACATGATATTACCCTTTAATATTGAAGAAACATTAATACCTTTTGAAAAAAAGAAAGAATGCAAGGTAGAATAGTCTTTATGTGCAACAAACAAGTACTTTAAAGGGGCATAGTCCCGGTAGTGTATGAGGGCGCTGTTGATGATCTCTGCCGATCACCGTTAGCATTGATATGAAGATTACCGAAGTTGAGCTGTCATCAAGAGTAAAGTGCGTAGGTGTTGCTATTAAGTACCGTTGCCTTTGTCGTCTTCTCTGCGCATTCGCGCAGTCTGTAGTAATGCCAGGGTGCGTGCATATGTGCTTGCTATTATGACATCACAAAAGAAGTTTGCTAAAGCTGTCATCCCCCTCAGCCGAATCATGAGCTGAACTGTGATCGGAATCACTGACTACAGTGGATCAGACTTCTTCGGACTCGGGGAAGTGGGCCAAAGCGTAAGCGCTCAAGAGGAGTCGATGGCGTAGGTCTCTATAGGAAACTTGCGCCGTGCGCCCGACGTACGCATTTGACTAAAACACCGGGACCATGCACTTTTAACAAATACTATTAGCATCTGTCATGGATATTGATGTCAAGTGTTTATTAAACCAGAATGAAACATTTGTGACATACCGTATGTAGTGTGTACTTTACTGTGAGCAGATAAGAACGAAACATTATGCTATACGTGCTAAGAGTCACTTGCATAGGATGTGCTTATATTGTTCAAGTATATATCACATATTTGTATGATCCATTTCATTGACCTATCTACAATACACAGTACATAATGTGTTGTAAAGACAAATTCCTTTGCATATTATATGTGCAAATAAGCTTATCTTTAATGAAGTACATTTCGGTATCAATACTTGTAACTTTAAATGGCTCTTTTTCCCGCCATTAGATATCATGTGCTAAAAATACAGTGGCTGTGTACGTGTATATAATTCTCAATTGCCATAGTAGTTCTGCAAATTTGAACAGTGCAGTATTAAGTCTGCAACATGATTATCAAAGCATATACCGTCTGTATCCTTGCCTGGTCTCTTATCAGTGGGTTTTTGAAAATGCGAAATATTAATATATATATTTCTCTCTCTTTCTCTTTTCCACGTCTACAGGTGAGACCAGTTCCTGTCTATGTACAGTAATTCCTGACGTGGGTAATGTAAAACACTGTGGTGTGGGATGCTGAAATGTTACTGTTTGAGATGGTCCGTTGATTCTGCAGCCATTTGCTTGTGATGGATTTGGGTTTGTGTTACATCAGTGTTCAGTCAAAACACATGGTTTTGATCCGTGAGTTGTATGGAAAGTTCAACTGATGACATACTGGAAACCGAAGCCCAATATCAATGTGGATGAGAGAAACAGTATGCCTACTATTAGAAGAGTCACATCAGTAAAAGTTGAAGGAAAGATTTGTTTACATCATCTCTGCATAATTGCACTACTACTCCACTTCATGACATCATTTTGGACAACAATAATAGAGGAAATATAAAGAATAGTCAACATGACTTCACTTTTCTAGCATAATGAAAGAGCACTTCACTTAAATACATGTACCTCTTTTCATAAAGCAAGGGAAATAGTATTACCTGTAACATTTATCAATAACAAGTTGATGGAATTTGTACTTTTCACAAAAAATGAAATTTTGTGGAATTCTCCATATTATTTTCTTGGTGTTGTTGTTCAAAATGACATCATGATGTGTAGTAGCCGTCTTACTCCACCGATGACGGCATCAAAACTGTTGAAATTCATAACTTTGAATCAATTGTCTAATTTTGCTCAAACTTTCACCGATGTCTTCTACTAATATTGCTGCTTTCACTCAATCCACATTCATATTTGGGCTTTGTTTCCTTTAATCGCTGCATGTCAAAACACTTCTGGCAGCGGGTTCCAAAATTCATTGAAAACGGTCTCCTTTGTGCCGTGAATCATCGAGCGAAATCTTTTGAGCATAATCTGACATTTTCGCCTCCCTCCCACGTGCAATTAATGTTGACATTACGCATTATTATCGCCGCTGATGCCTGTGACGAGATGTGACGTTTTATCTTGCTTTCAGATTTTTTCCTTACCACTTCCTGCTGTCTGTGTTGTAGTTGTCCTGTTGGCATTTACATTAACTCTTGCCATCAAGTTGCTACTTTTAAAGACTTGCTGGATTTCTAGGCTGGTATTATATTTGTCAGAAACCCTGCATGCATTTATATGCACATGTAACATACACTGTATTTATAATCAAAGAGAAAATTGTATACATTGCAGTAGACATCATTGACACCAAAGACTTCCCAATTTCGTTTTTGCATGTTTTGTGAGTACAAAGCCATGTCTATCTTTTGGCTGTAATTGGCCTTCATAGTCTAAATTACCATTTTGTTCCTCATTCTGAAGTCATCTAATGTAGAAACAGTAAAAAGAAAGAATGCCTATATGATTGCATTTTAATTACTCTGAAGAGAGTAAAAAAATTAGCTCTTTTGTTCTAAAAACAAAAATCAGATGTCACAATGCCAGTGTGTCTCTGAGGAATAAAGATGATTTGTAATAAAGGCAAGCTGATCTTCTGTGATTTGTGCCAGTTTACAAAACAACAGAGAGGGATGAAAAATGAGCTCTTTTGTTCTAAAAACAAAAATCAGATGTCACAATGCCAGTGTGTCTCTGAGGAATAAAGATGATTTGTAATAAAGGCAAGCTGATCTTCTGTGATTTGTGGCAGTTTACAAAACAACAGAGAGGGATGGAGAGAAGGTATTAAGGGGAAAAAGATGAAAGAATGAAGGAAAGATGGCAAGGCACGATGAAAGAATGAAGGAAAGATGGCAAGGCACGATGAAAGATAGAGTAAGACACAGATACGAAACAAGAGCCAACCATGTGCAAACAATCAAGGGAAATTATTTGTCCCGGACCAGGAAAGATCACACCCCCTGGTATTCACTGTGGTACGTTCAATAGTCCCTACATGGAGCTACCAATGACACAACACATTATGTTTTTTTTTTTTGGTTTTTTTTTAATGATTCATGGTCATACTTTGTCATGTAGTGTACATGCTATTCAGAAAATCTTTCACCTGCTACAATAAGCTTTAAGGTCAGAGTGCCTGGTAGCATTCGCAGAAAATCACAGGAAACTCGAGAAACGAGTCGGAACATTGCATTAGCAAACCAGGAAATGGCATGTTTTCACAGCTATACAGTTTCATTCATATAGTACCTATTTTTGTTGGTGCAAATTGGTAGAAATTTAGGGGAAGAAATCACCCAAGCAAACATATAGTAAATATCTGCTTCTCTTGAAAAGTTCTGTTTGTGTACCTATTATAATGCTATTAAGCTATTATCATACTACAATTATGGCGTACAGTTCAAGAATTGTTTTGAGTATTGACTATTCAAGCTTTATAGTAGATGTAGTGCTTATAATTGTAACCAAAAGTTTATTTGTTTTTTTCCTGTTAAATTTTGATCAATCTTGTCGTGTGTTTCTAATAGGAATGTTTAGACCTGAAAAGCTCAATGTTATGAGCTGTAGCTATTAAACACAAAGCTTGGTTTTGTATTCACAACTGGCATTATAGTGCATACACGTGTACATGAACATGCTTATGGATATGAAGACACTACAAGTAAGACGTTTCACAGGCAAGCCATGGAGTTTGTGATGATACAATAATTGACAAGGACCGTCAATCGCATATCTAGCATGTTGGTGAATAGCAAGCGTACTCCTTTCAGTGTACAAACGCTATGTGACTCTGTACTTTATCTACAATTATCTACGAAGAAAACGCACGCTACAAACAAGTTTTGTTTTGCCAGTATGAAACCCCTTCTTCATGTGACATCCAGGGTAGCCCCTCATGCTGCAATTGTTCCCAGAAATTGCGCAGAATTTGTCGGCAGTCATGATCACCGTCAGCCCTTGTGCGCTTTGCTCACACACTTGCCTTCTGCACGGGAGAGTCCTGCCCGGAAAGCAAGTACTGCAGACTGTTTCTTTGGGGAAATTTAGCTCGAGTAGGGGAAAAAGAACAGAGAGAGAGTAAGACAGACAGAGAAAGAGCTGTTAGAGAAAGAAGGAAATACATGTAAATGTATGGTTCAGAAGACAAATACAGTATGCACAAATGTGCATGTATACATTGTTGGCATAGAAAACAGTGACAGAAATGGTTACAGCTCGTTATTCCGAAGGCTCTTCAGTCCGAAGATTCATTATTCCAAAGGTTCGTTTTTCCGAATTTCATTTTCGCATTAACAAATCTTCGGATTAACGAACCCTTTTTCATTTTTGGACTAACGAACCTCTAGGTATAGGGAATTTGTGTGTTTCAGATTAACAAACCTTCGGAATAACGAACAGCACCCGACAGAAATAGGGCTTACATGAGTGTGAATTTTGAAATAGAAAAAAAAAGACAACAAAATGCAAGCAAGCATACATTGTACAAGTGTATGGCCTTGTATATTACACCAATGCTTGCATCATTATCATATCCAATGTGTGAAATCACTCAACTTTGCTTCTTGAAAAGCAGGGTGCTACATAACTTTTTTCTTTTTTTTTTAATACATATTGCCCGCTCAGGCAAGTAGAATTTTAAATTGTTGCAGAACACTTGCCTGAACATGAGTTTTACCTGCCTGGAAAGAAATAAAAAAAAAATAAGAAAAGAAGAGAAAGTGATGTAGAAAATCACTTGTACATTGTATGTCAAGGGTTTGATAACACACAATCAGTTGGATAAACAGCATAATGGTATGTTGATTTGCATGCTTAAACACATTGGGGAAATGAACTTGGTTCAATTGACTGATTGCATTGCATTGCACTGGGGCTTCTTCACGTATAAAAGTGTTGGAAAGTTGCTGAAATGAAATTAAAGCAGTGTGCTGCATCACTAAGCAGTCATTATCTAGGGGCCTCTTTATGGTTGACTTCTTGAGTTTGTGAGGGAGGGAAGGGGGATGAAGTGAAAAAAGGTACAAAATGTAGCTTCCAAATTTTTTGCTTGCCAAATTTGGGCAAGTATTTTTTATCATTGTTAGTCGCTTTACAAAACTTTGATTTGGATTTTAGCTTATCCCAGTCAATCAGCAAGCACTTTAATGTAGCATCTTTGAAAAGGGAAAATACTCATATTCCATTCCATTACTCTAGTTCTCTATTATGACTTTTCACTACTAATAGCAAAACTGCTGTGCAAGTCCTCATACACAAAATAATGTTCTTGCAAATTGTGCGGTATACACCAGACAAGTAAAACTTGTTTGAAGTAGTTTTCATTTGCTATTTTATGAATTCAGAAGATTGCAAGTTTTGTATTTTGACTTTACCATCATTTTATCAAATCATGTAGTATGCTACCACTTGGGAAAGCAGAAATAAGAGGCCGGAGGGATAGAAAGTAAAGTGTAAACTTACACAGGCTGGAGAAGTGATAATAAAGGAAGGCACATGGAGAATACTAGTACTGTACGAGCTGAAATTTTAGCGATGGTTTTGCCTTTGAACCGTGAAAATAACAACGCATGAATAAGTAAGTTCAGTTACACCCTCGCAATTGCGAAATTAACACGCCAAAATGTCCTCCAAGTAGCAATTCGCAAAAATATCTGTACGCGAAAATTTCAGCTCGTACAGTATACCATTTTCATAATGTCTTGAAATTTATTGATGTTTCATTCCTGGCAACATGGAGACGACTTATGAGCTACTCCACTAATGTGCTCTTATTAATTTAAAGAAAATTCAATTTTTGGAATCCAATTTTCGCATGCATTACTTGTTGCTATGTCAGACAAGCCGCAGGACACGAGCTTTCAGGTTGTCGAGAACAACCCTTGTTTATTAAAAAAGCATGCATAGAAAATTGAATATGTTATGATATCGCCTATTAGACGAAGAGACTGAATAGATCGCTTATCCAGGTTGGAGGTCAGTTTTTGAGGATTACTGTTTAACACAGATCATCATAGGCTCATCTACTGCACCATTAAGCTGCTGGTGTGACATGATTGATATCGTTCTGGGAATCGTTGGTCCATAGTCGCTTTATAATACATGGTGGAATGTGTTCAAAGGTCGAATGTCGGTACGGAATTCTCCAACTTACAGTCCTGAGAAAGAAACAACAAAAGTAGAAAAACAAAAGCAGAAAAAAGAATAGGCAGTCTTATCTAAAAGGATGTTTGATTTCCATGCTGTTATGCTCGTAAATTAATCAATTAGAGATAGATGAAGAGCATTGAAATGCATTGTTTGTGATGTATTTTATCATTATATAATGTATGCTCGTCTGAGTAGGAACGTGCATTTTGAGGCACCACTAGGTTTTGCAAGAAGTCAAGTCGTCTGTTTTAAATATGCCGGCGTGGCTTCTTCCCCCCCCCCCCCCCCCCCCCCCCCTTTCTTTTTTGTTTCTTGGTGTGTGTGTGTAAAGATGACATGTCTGTGTTGATTAATGGTTCCGTGGATCCTGATGTTAAAAACAGGTATCAGGTGGTTGTCTGTGGTTGGGAGAGGAAAGTTCAAAGTCCTCTTCGCTTGACAACACTACTACTACTACTACCAGCTCCTTGGCACTTAGTTTTCTTTTCTTTGAAACCTATGTAGTAGCAAATATAGCTGTACATAGTTGCACAGTGAAACCACATGAGAGTGTATATTGCAGCAGCTGTAGCGTAATGTTAGGAAGTTTGACTCTTGTTTGTCGCCTTTCTTGTTGTTGCTTTTGTTTGGGTGGTGGGAAGGGGCCTGGTTAAGAGGATATTGCGTAAAAGCTGAAGGCTTACCCTGTTGCCTGCAGTGATGATACATGATGCCAGCATGACAAGATTAGTTAATCTCTTTCAATATCTTAAATCACTCAGTAAAATCTGTCGGTGCAGCTTCGTTGAAAGTGAGGTTCTCTTTATATCATCTTATCTTCCTCATACCTCACTGATTTAATACACCTGCTGCAAGGGAGAGATTATCAGAGAACAATTTTTATGTATGTTTCTCTCATAATCTGGTCTTTGCAACACCATGTCAATACAATGTATGCCACCTGCTTTCAGTGTCCATGGCGGGGGGAAGGAATGGACTAGGAATCAGAATTCTGCAGCAGACTAATGACAATATATGCTGCTACTGTAAAAGTGGAAATTTGAAATTTTCACGGATTTGAAATTTTTGCGCATTTCACACAGCCATAAGCTAGAGGGAAAATGAAAGCACGCAAATATTTTTTCATGCCGTATCTTCCTGTAATTAATGTCCTGATTCCGCAAAATCAAAAACATGCGATATTCATCTCACCCAGCCAAGTGCGAAAAATTACTGACGAGAAAATATCCACTTTTACAGTATGCGCTGTAAATGTTGTAAATGTCATTTGCCTATCTTTTTAAAACATTGGCATGCGAGGGTTTGGGGAAAGTCCCTTTCTTCTCTCGAATCCCACTGCTTGGGGCATGCCACGCTGCTTTGTTGTATTGCTGCAGTCTGCTCACGCCCATACTCACCATGTGATTGATTGCAAGGTGTGAGTTTTCACACTGTGACACAGGAAAGGTTTGGTGACCAAATTATAGCTTGTGCAAAATTGTGTGTCTCACTTCTCAGTGCCTCTTGTGTCTCCACATACCCCCCCCCCCCCTCCAAAAAAAAAAAAAAAGAAGAAAAGAATGCTGAAATTGGTAATGCATTCTCAAAGGGATGGTACAGTTTCAGGTTGAGATGGGGCTTCAACTGTTCAAGTTTCCAACATTTCTTGATGATAATCTTTTTTTAAAAAGATAATGAAATACCTCTTATAAAATATGAGAGAGTGTATAATTCTAAGAAGAATTCAAAGTTCATTTGATGAAAATTGGTTTTGGAAGGACTGAGATATTCAAAACAGGCCAATCCTAATAAAAAGTAGGACCCACCTTTTATTAGGATCGATTTGTAAATTATTCTATTTTTGGATGTCTCAGCCGTTCCAAAACCGATTTTCATCTAAATAAACTTTGAATTCTTCTTAGAATGGTACATGTATGTTCTGTATTTAACATTTCATGAGTGGTTTCTTGGTATCTTGCAAAAAAATCGAAAGCCCAATCCTCATCTCCACCAAAACTATACAATCCCTCAGCCAGGGGCCCAAAGATGCATTCAACAGTAGCCTGAAATTCAGCCCAACATGGTAGATATACTGATTTGACAACAGGTTGAGTCAATTCCACTCTGAAATTGAATTCATTCTGTCCATAATCCAAGTCTTTAGAGGACAAGTTCACCTTCATAAACATAAAGATTGAGAAAATGCAGCAATATTAGTAGAACACATCATTGAAAGTTTGAGGAAAATTCGACAATCCGTTCAAAAGTTATGATTGTTTGAAGTTTTTGTGCAGTAACCGCTGGATGAGAAGACTACTGCAGTGTACAATGTCACATGCGTACAACAATATAAGGAAAATATAAAGAGAATTTCACAAAATTTCATCTTTTGAAAAAAGTACACATTCCCTTGACTCGTTACTGACATATGTTATGGGTAATATTATTCCCCCTGCCTTTAGAAAGAGGCAAGTGAAATGCTCTTTTATTATGCGAAAAAGTGAAAATATGTTGAATTTTCTTTACATTTTCTTTATACTATTGTACTCATATGACATCACAAGCTGTAGTAGTCTCCTCATCCAGCAGTTCCAACACAAAAATTTTAAAAGTTCATAACTTTTGCGTCGATTGTCCAATTTCCCTCAAACTTTCACTGATGTGTTCTACTAATATTGCTGCATTCTCTCAACCCTTATGTTTATGAAGGTCAACTTGTCCTTTAATAGTGACCGAATCAATCTTCCAGTATAAATGAGGTGACCGCAAGACACCACAAGCATTCACAGAGAGTGAAAGGAAAACCCAAGAAATGTTGTCACTTGCTGTATTAACTCATATCTATTGCTAGTGATGTAGAATTTTAACTCCTAGATGCCACTGATCATCTTGCTGCAAAAATTCTGTCTTGTAAAATTCTGAAGACTTGCAAGGAGGGCCATTTACTTTGAATGTTTGTGAAACCCCTTCGGCGCCACTTTTTCAAAAATATGTAAAACTTCTGACATCCTGATTCCTGTGCAGTGTACTGTATACGCCAAATATTTCGCGAGGTTTTTATTTTCGCGAATTTCGCGAGTCAGGTGCTATTCGCGAAATTAAAGACATGCGAAAATATTGACTCTGATCCCGATGTTAATGTGACATACGCGTGTACACTTCTCTGTTCAGTACAGGACTCCACGATCGCGAATTTAACCACTCGTGAAATCGTCGGGAATTCCCGATTCGCGAAAATTTAGACTCGCGAAATATATGGCGTATACAATGTACAGTAGTTTGCCTGTGGAAAGGACAGGGTTTAAAAGACTGGGGTGGAGACTACACCTGTGATCCACTCTGAGCCAAGCTGCAGGTTATTACACCTGAACGTGCATAGTGGAATAGCTCTCACCATGGAACTAACTCAGTACTGTAGCTCCATGCTCTCACCATACATTGGTTGGGTGATACAGGGGGTGGCACTGTGTATAATCTTGAAGGCATGGTCCCTTGGACGCATAGCTATATAACATATGATAGATGTGATACAAAGATGACAAGTTGAGTGAAATCGTAGATGACCTGCCCCGGCGATGAACTTTCACAGCTCCAGCTACAGAGCATCAAATGTTAAGTGTCATTTTTACATGAAATAAAATGTTTCGGTACACACCATCTTTATGACTATACAGGAGGAAGTCATTTTACTTGCAATTGGGAAACAAAAGTGAAAGTTCTGTGAATATTCCAGATAAAACTTGTACAAACTTCAGAACATTCTGGAGTTTTTGAACAGTGTAGTGGTAGCTTATTATCCCTTTCACACTGGAGAAGTGTCATTGCTTCTTACGTAGCCAACAATCCCTTTCACACTGGAAAAGTGTCATCGTTTCTTCAATACTGTACGAGCTGAAATTTTTGTTTACAGATATATTCGCGAATTGCTTAGTTGGAGGACATTTTCGCGTGTTGTTAATTTAGTGGTTGGGAGGGTCTAACTGAACTTAATTATTCGCGCATGGTTATTTTCGCGTGTTGTTATTTTCGCGGTTCAAAGGCGACTCGCGAAATTCGCGAAAATAAAACCACCGCAAAAATTTCAGCTCGTACAGTATCTAAACCCTAACTGTCCCTTTCACACTGGAATAGTGTCAGTGTTTCTACAGTGTGAAAGCTCTCTCTGATTAGCGTCTGTTGAGACACTGTTGTAACAAAACCTTGGGTTTATATTACCCTCATCCTCAAGGAGAGCTGCCTCATGCTCAGGGGGTTACCATGGTATGAAATGCCCTCCTGTCAAATCAATAGTAAAGCATTACCCCAAACACTTCTACAGCATGCCTGCACAGAGCTACTAAGTAGTTTATATATTTGTGCATTTTTTGTTTAAATGATTCATAGTATGTTTAGCTTGAAAAATAGATGGGGGTATTGATCATTACTGATTGTGATGATAAACACAAAATACTTCTGCTTGAGCAGATATCCATGCAAGGGAAAAGTGAGGACTATTTTAAAAGTACAAAGCGTATCTGAAAGGTATACGAGAGTGTCTGTAGTGGATTTCTGTGAAAACCACTAGAAAGCTGACTTTTTCTTGGATGGCATCTTTCTCGTGCTCACAGCCAACAAGTATTTTCTGTCTCACATTTGTCTGTCTGTAAAATATCACTTTGTTTCCTTTGTGTTTGTAGACCTTTCTTACTTTTGTTCCCTCCACCAAGGAGGTTATTGTTTGTCGGCATTTGGTATGTCTGTTAGGAAAATGGCTCAAAAAATTGTGACTAGATTTGGCTGATATTCACAGGACAAGTAGCTGATAATGACACTTGGAACAGATGACTAAATTTTGGTTGCGATTCAGATTGCCGTCTGGATCTAGGAACTGTTTTTTTATTGTGTGTGCTTTTGAATGATTCTTCATCATTGTCAATTTTGGCTGTAATACACACCAGGGAATTCAACCTGTGTGTATTTTGAGGTGTGCATACACGCCTACTGATGAGCGCGTGTTCAAGGTGCTGCAGGTATCAATGGTAGAGAGGTTAGAAAGGATTCCTTTATAGTGATGGTCACAGTGTCTTTTCACTACAGATTTCTCTGTCTCTATGTCTTCCATGGGTCTTCATTTACTTGTCTCCTTGAATCATTTCCAGGGTTGTTTTTGTGGGGTTCTGATTCACTGCTGAGCATCAGCAACTATTTAAAAACATGTGCTTCAAAACAGTCTTGGTTTGACAACAGGATTTTTCAACATCTCTGTGTCTTCATTAGCATTTGGGCACCAAAGATTTTGTTGATTCTGCTTGCTTTATCTTTGCCAGTCTTTCCCTTGCCTTGATCTGAGGTTGATTTTGAAAAACATACGTTTTTTTTTCCCCTTCAGGGTCGTGTTTTGCAAGTAGATTGGGGAAAAATAATTTTTTTTTTTGTCTTATCAATATACACCTGCGAGTGGGAGCTGTTCTGTTTGAGTCTCTTCCTATCCTACACGTATTGGTGTGTTGTATTTTCTGACCAGCCCTGCGCGATATGTTGAGCAGGCTTCTCAGCTAATCAGGGCATAGCATATTGCACCTGTTCAGTGGTCTCTCCCCCTTGCGCTCATTCTCTCCCCCTCTCTCCTTCCTCCCCCCCCCCCCATCTGACCAAGATTACCACTGATTGCGTCTTCTCCCTCTCCCCCTTTTTTTTGTGCCTCTGTTTCTGTCTTGTCTTTCTTTCGTTCCGTGTGTGTCGCACGGTGAAGCGACAGTGTCGGATTCCCTGCGATGACGTTGATGACACATTGTTGTTTCTAGTCCCCGCGATTCATAACAGGCTCGCGTGTGCGCTGCCTTCATTTTCATCTGGCCATGCAGGGTCTCGGAGGCAATCGTGAAAACATGTTTTCTCCGGCCATGGTTCAATGCTGTGGCGTGGACAAGGGAACTTGCAGATGGGGAAGATTGAGGGGGGGGGGGGGGGGGGGGGGAGGGTGTGGGAACTAGAAGGAAAATATGCACACTTCTTGGTTATTGCAATACCTAGCACTATATAAGCCCTGACAGGTGTGTGTGTGTGTGTGTGTGTGTGTGTGTGTGTGTGTGTTTGTGTGTGTGTGTGTATGTGTGTGTGTTAGGTATAAATACAGTCCACTCCAAAAGATGTGTGTGACTAAAGGATATTTTATACAGTCAATACCTATTCCGTTAAAAAAAAATGTGTAACGTGCATGATTGTACTAGCCACCAGAAATCAACTGTGGTACAGGGAACAATTTGTTTGTGTGGTGTACATTGTAGACTCTTGGCAACTAGATTTGATATGAAGATTCACTTTAATAGTAAATATCAATGTTGTTAACATTTGACCTGTGGAATGTTGCAATTATGAATCATAGGAGTGGATAGCATAGCTGGTGGCATTTAATTGGAAGAACCCATTTAATATTAATGTCTTGCTCAAAGGTCACCAGCAAAGGTCACGATTGTGGCTATTTTGCTGAGCAGTCCAATTGCCCATAGAGGGCAGTGCATACTTTTACCTTTTACGGTACAAGTATGTCCCCCCCCCAAAAAAAAAAAAAAAAAAAAAAAATACTATCCGATTTCCGCATTGATAACTTTCAATATGATTTGACTGTCTGAATGCTATTTCAGGATCTAAAAATATAGCATCTTATTTATTTGACAGAAAACCCCATTCAAATTGGTAGAGTGGTCACAGAGAAATGTGGATCGTTGTCAAGCATGTCATGGGCCTGTTTCTTCCAAGTTATACATGTAGCACTTGGATGCTCTTGGAACTGCATATCATTTCAATGTGTGAACGCAGTGGACAGAACTTGTTGAGGGAAGGGATTCCTGACATATTCTACGAAGATCCTTATTTCTCTTTGACCAGTGAAGCAAAAAGGATGGGATTTCCTGTAAGATGTGGGTAATAAGTTATAGTTTCTTATATGTATGTAGATTAGTTTTAAAGTTATTAGTGCGGGGCCATGATTTGGCAGAACTACGTATCTCGATGTTTTGACATTTTTTATTTTTTGGCTTATTGAATTTTTCATAACATCTTGCTTGATATGTTAAAATATGATGTTATAACTCTTTGTTGTTTTTAAAATAAAATTCTCAAATATCAAGGTTTTGGGGTAAAAATGATGTCATTGGGCTGGCAGAAATACGTAACTGCTATAGTTACATAGTTTTGCCTGATCGTACTCCTTCATTGAGGCAGCTTGAGCGGCTGGCAGAACTACGTATCTCAAGTTCCGATCCGTATTTGCGAGTCGTATTTGTACACAATCTATAGGATTCTCATGATCAGGCAGAACTATGTATCCTTTAATAAACTTAAGTATATTGTGGCAATGAGCATGTATTTTGAGTTTAAATAGATAAAACATTAAAGTTTCCTTTTTGTTATAGAACACAATTGTATGTAAATCACTCTATGTGAAACGGTAGGCGTTTAAACTTTAAGCGTGAATATCTCGAAATCGCTTCAAACGAGATACGTAGTTTTGCCAGATCACGGCCGTAGCGGAGGGTCCCATTGTAATTTTTTTGGGGGACATATTGTATTGTAGTAATCCAACCAACAAAGACGTAGTCTTACTGTCACATCCAAGTATGTGAGCAAAGGAAACACACATACAGTAGGGAGACAAGAACATGTGTGGATTCCTATTTTATGTTTGGCAGGAAGTAACAAACTCCTGATGTCTTTATGGTATCCTAATTAACCCATGCACTTTTCCTCTGGGGAAGAATTTTCTAGGAATCCGTGCCGTGGCAGACAAATGAGAACAAACAAAAAAAGAAAAAGAGGAAAAGTGAGACATTCTGACAAGACTGACGTGCAGTTCATGTCACGGGAAGAAAACAGTACGAATGCAAAATACAGCAATTGCAGATGTTTTGACTTAAAGAGCATGCCATGTTGGACATATTGGTATTGTAAGTGATGTTTAGAATGCTGCATATACAATCTATAGAGGTGGTATTCAGGACTGCACACACTGGGGGAAAATGCTAATATTCGATAGTGAGAGCCTTTGTTGGATATCATATGTATAGAAGAAGTCAAGAGAAAGATATGCACAGTAAATGTGCGCATATTTGACACATATTCATAATTTTACAGTGGAACTTAAAAGTTGTAGTATGGTCTTTCACTAGCTTTGCTACAATGCAGTTTCTGTGAAATTTCACCTGAAGTACACTGTGTTAGTCCAAATGTAAGAGTGAGTCAAACACAGATACTTTGCTCAATATTAGGTCAAACTGCCCTTTAAACCTAAATGTGCCCTTGCCCTCCGCTTTACCTTTTCAAAGCGATTTTTATTGATATTGGGTCTTCCATTTCCCAAATTTCTAGCCATCTTTAATAATGATTAAGTCATCTGTATAGTTGCTGTAAGATATTTTAGAGCTTTTGCCCTTTTCTCTCTCATGTGGTATGTATAATAAATGCTACATCATTTCCCTGCAAGTATGTGATTATTCTACTGCAGGGAGTTATCAGCCTTTTGTCATTGAGACTGTATGAAAATGTGATTGTGGCTTCTGCCATGCTTTTACAGCTGAAGGTCATTGGTGCTGAAAGAGCTTCCCAAGCGGTCATTGATAACGGATAGGATGTTGCATTGCATGCACAGAAAATGGTTCAAAGAATGCATAGGAAGCGGAAGTAGACTCTGAATGAATGCAATAGGCTACACGATGGAGTTACGCCCTTTTGTTGTTCACCTTCCAACAAGACATTGTGCGATGACTTTGTCACGTGTAAGGAATCATGCACAGCGTCTTGTTATATGTTCTTTCTTTATATTTACAAGTGAATGGGAGGGGGATTATGGGATGCATGTTGGATAGGTTATGCTCCTAAGAAAACTGTACAAGCCATTAAAACAGATTTAGCACTGATCATATGTCTGAAATGAATGCCATTGATCAAGTGTTTTTTTTCTTTTCTTTCAATTTTCTGAGGTGAAAGACATCTTTTCTTCATCTTGTTGTATGCTTTCTTTCAGTTGTTGTTTTTTTTCTTCCCTTATAAATACTTTTTTTTTCTGCTTCTCTCTACCTCGCTTCCTCTAACCAGAGCTCTTTGCGTAGAAGTGACGCACGTTGCTTTAAGGTTTATTTGGCCAAATATCCACGTCAGTGTGCACTGCACACTCTGACGAAAGTATTGGGGCAGAATTAAAGTAGTGGGGGGAGGGAAGGAGGATGGGGTTAGGGGAGAGGCACATTAAAAAGATGATCATTACGGAATGCTAACAATGCTGTCGATCGGATTCCAAAGGGCCCTCGTACAATGAACGGAAGTGATTTTCCTCGTAGGTTGCGTTGAGGAGAGGGGAAGGGAGAGAGGGAGGAGTTAACGCAAGAAGAAGTGGTTGTCAGTGCAACAGTTATACCTGTGTGTATGACTGTGTGTATGACTGTGTGTGTGTTCTCGTAAACGGCTCCAGTTGGGGTTATTGTTGTGTTGCACTCCATGCAATTGGGGATACATTTCACATTGGGCATATGCCCGTTTGCTCAAGAGTATCTAAAACAAGTGAAAAAGTGCCCTCTTTGGGCCCTAGGGGTACTGTAGAGGTTTATGATGCACTTTCCCGTTCTGCATAAACAGGACATAATGTAGGCGAAAAGTTTTCACACTGTTTCAATGGGGGAAATTTGAACATTTATACACATGTCATATATCCTTGGTTGTTATGATTGCACGAATACACTTTATGAAGCCTGAATTTTTTTGTTTTTGTTTCTAACTGAAACAAAATAGTCCCAATACAGCCTTTTGATTTAGACCACTTTGTTTTGCTTTGTTTTTGGATATCTCCGCTATTTTAAAAACAGTTTTCATCAAATAAACTTTTAATGCCTCTGTAGAAATTTATGCTCTTCAATATTTCATATTTAAGTGGTTTCTAATTATCTCGCAAAAAGTTCAAACCGGAATCCCCATCTCAACGAAAACTATACAATCCCTTTAAGTGCATACAATGTAATTGATCATTTCAAGCAATACTTTTGCAAACAGCTTTGCTGTGAGAATAAATAACAACAAGCATTTGTATATTGCCATAGCTGGGCAGTGGCTTTAAATGGATTGATGAGCTTGCCCAGTTTTGTGGCTGGTCTAGCAGCGGGCCCTGAATGCATTTAAGGTCATTAAAGGACAAGTTCACCTTCATTAACATAAGGATTGATAGAATGTAGCAATATTAGTAGAACACATCATTGAAAGTTTGAGGAAAATCAGACAATCCGTTCAAAAGTTATGAATTTTTGAAGTTTTTGTGCATTACCCGCTGGATGAGAAGACTACTGCAGTGTATGAATAACTTAGATGTCACATGCGTACAACAATATAAGGAAAATATAAAGAGAATTTAACAAAATTCCATCTTTTGAAAAAAGGACACATTCCCCTGACTCGTTACTGACAAATGTTATGGGTAATATTATTCCCCCTGCCTTTAGAAAGAGGGTAAGTCAAGTGCTCTTTTATTATGCGAAAAAAGTGAAAATATGTTGAAATTTCTTTTACATTTTCTTTATCCTGTTGTATGCATATGACTCACAAGCTGTAGTAGTCTCCTCACCCAGCGGTTCCAACACAAAGATTAAAAAAATTCATAACTTTTGCATCGATTGTCCAATTTTCCTCAAACTTTCACTGATGTGTTCTACTAATATTGTTGCATTTTCTCAATCCTTATGTTTATGAAGGTGAACTTGTCCTTTAATTACATCATAAATCAACTTACGCTCTATCCCAGTATTGTACAATGTGTCATGCTTTTAATGTGAAATTGAATGGGTCCTGATGGTCATTTTGCCCACAAGAATAAATGATGACTTCAACGCCTTGTAGGTGAAAAGAGTGTATTTGCTCTTTTTGAGAAGTACATTCATAACCCTAGTATGGATTTTGTAGGTTATAAATGGCCATTTTTACAATCAGTGGTGTAAAACACGGTTTTGGCACTAATTGGTGTATAACTTTCTTGTACACTGACAGATATGCATTATTTTTTCTCATAAACTTACCACCCACAGTGTCTACCTTGGGTACCTTAATGAACTTTCCTCTCTTTTTCTTTCAGATGTGGCATGCACTTACATGCTTGAAATCCAACACTTTTGGTGTATGCACTCTGACATGGCTTTTTTGTCAGACCTAGCATATTAAATTGTTTATTCCTTTTCATTATTTTTGTTGTTGTGGTGATAGACAGGTATCCAACATTAAGAACTATTATGTTTACTAGGTGCTGCTTTGTCTTCTTTAAAGACTGAAATTGTCCAAACTTTATGTTTCGGAGGTGACATTTTCCGTTAACAATTAACCCCTCTTTTGAGTTAGCTCTTGCTCACAATTATAAAATTCAACTTTGCTAATTTCCATCAAAACAGAATAGTAATCAATCTGACTTAACTTCGATCCAAAGATTATTTGCTTCAAATAGCTTATCATTTTTTGGTGAGTGTTTATGAATTTATGCAACTTTTCCGTTAACTTTTCTGTCACCTCCGAGACAACAGATTTATGTATTTGATTTTTTTATTCTTGACATCAGTTATACATTACATCTACAAAAATGTAACATATCCCCTCACATTATCTCTGAAGGAAGGTAGTAGAAATATAGCCTGTTGTTTTCATTTCGGAGCAATTTACAATTTTCCGTTAACACTTGTCACCTCCGAAACAATCGTCACCTCCGAAACAACAAGCGTATTATATTTGATAATTTCTCGAAGACAAAGCAATTTTGTTTGATTCTGTCCAATTGACAGGAATCTCTTTTGGATGAAAATAGTAATATGGCAACAGGAAGTAAGAATTTTCTAGATATTAATAAAAGATCTAATAAAAACTAAAAATTACTGTTTCGGAGGTGACAAAACACTGTTAACAAGAGTTTTTCCTCATTTCTATTGAAGAGAAACCATATTATGTACACCAATGGTTTCATTTATTTTAGTAACATAAGTCTCAAAGTGGAGAAATCAACTAACACACTCTCACTCTTATTTTTATTACTATACTGTAGGTTTTAGGGCAAATTTACATTTTTTCACTTTTTTAACAAAGAGAATGCACAAAATACACCCATCTGTTGTATATATAATATTGTAATCAAGATCAATTCTCCTGCTTTAGTTAAGTAAACATATAGATGCTTTCATCTTAGAAGCTTGATTTCCAGTTTAAGCAATTTAGTTGTGAAGATTTACCAATCACAGCTTTCCATGTAGGTTGCTTTTTCTTGTGTTTCGGAGGTGACTTTGTTTGTTAACACCATATTGTTATGTGATAGTGAAAGGCAAGACTTCAGTTCCTTTTCACTATCTATCAACATTTTCAAATACATTTCATATCTACAAAATCATGACAATAGAAGTGACTTTTGTATACCTAGCTCACCAGAATTCCCTTGATACCAAAGTGATACATGTGGCAGTTCATGCATGCCCTAGTCCACAATAGTAAAAAAAAATCATAAAATAATCAAACTCCACAAAAAGGCCACATGCCTATAGCTGGTGCACAACTTGTTCTTGAATTCTTAGTTGTTGTTTTTCCATGTACAACGTGGTAATCATAAACAAAATTATGTGATTTTTTTTTTTTAAATATGACAATAATTATTACATTTTCCAAGTTGAGCCAACTGTTTATGACATTGTATTTTTTAAGATTATTGAAGTTATCTGACAACTAAAGTGAACAGAGGAACAAGTCACCAGGACTGGAAAGGGAAAGATCAAAAAACAAGATTTGTAGTTCTATCTCAACATAATTTTGATGACGTGTTTACCTTGTTTTGTTATTATGTTTTATCTTAGAATTTGGCTTTAAGTACTGGAATTTCAAGGAAAAGAAAATGGTTTCTTAAAGGACAAGTCCACCTTCATATACATGTGGATTGAGTGAATGCAACAACATTAGTAGAACACATCATTGAAAGTTTGGGAAATTGGACAAGCCATTCAACAGTTATGGGCTTTTTTAAGTATCTATGCAATCACTGCTGGATGAGACGACTACGACAGTGTATGATGTCACATGCATACAACGATATAAAGAAAATATAAGTGAATTTCACAAAACTTTACTTTTTGAAAAAAGTGCACATTTCTTCAACTTGCTACTGATGTATGTTAGGGCAATATTATTCACCCTGCCTTCCAAAAGAGAGTAGTCAAGTGTTCTTTTGTTATGCAAGAAAAGTGAAAATATGTTGAATTTTCTTGATACTTTCTCTATCCTTGTACACGTGTGACATCACAAGCTATAGAAGTTTTCTCATTCAGCTTTGACTGAGCAGAAACTTCAAAAATCCATAACTCTGGAACGGATTGCCTTATTTTCCTCAAACTCTCACTGATGTGTTTTACTAATATTGCTGTATTTACTCAACCCTCGTGTCTATTGAGGTGAACTTGTCCTTTTTCGGTCCCTTATAGGGTTATTTGAGACCAGTTTGTGTCCGGGACCTTCTGTGAAGTTGATGGGGAAAATTACTGAACAAAAAAAAAATCCCCATAAGTTCACACAAAAGCATTATGCTGCTCTCTTCAGCTGGGAAACACAAATTGTTGTCTTAACCAAACTGTAAAAACTTGCTAAAGATTAGTATGAATTACAATCTAAAACAAAATATGAGCTGGTATCCACTATCATGAAAGAGAATAACTAAACAAAATAACAAGTAAGAACTGAAAGAAAGAGCTTATATTTGAAAATTAAAGCCATGAGGAAAGACATGAATGTTCACAATATATTATTAGTTAACACCTGAGAAGTTGGGTTGTCTCTGTGTTGTGTCACCTCCAAAACAATAAAATGATCTTTTCTTATCTTATACTTTTTACTCTCAAAAGTGACTAATATATATGATTTGCAGGTAATTTTCAAGCAATTCAGAAAGATACATAAAATATATTTTAGTAATGTCGACAGTTTAAATGAATCTGGTATATAGAAAATGTATCCCAGATGAACCAAACACCTTTCACCACAATTATAACATTTGTATGGTGGCTATCAAGAATGATGAAGAATTCATGAACATCCTTGAATTAATCTATTTATAATACTATGTGCAAACAAAAAAATAATAACAAGTCAAATAAGAATTTTTGCTTTTGGCATTCATAACCTATATCCCCACCAAAAAATTACAATGGTACCCTCCGCAACGATAACTTTAAATATAGTGAATCAATCTAAAATACAATTTGAGGGATTGAAACTATAACTCATTGCCCACACCTTACAGAAAACCCCATTCAATTTGCTTCAGAGGTCAAAGAGAAATGAGGATTTTTGTAGAGCATGTCAGGAATCCCTTCCCTCCAAGTTCTGTATATTGTGTTTACACATTAATATGCAGTTCCAAGAGCATCCAAGTGCTAAACTTGGAAGAATCAGACTCCTGACATACTTTATAACAATCCACATTTCTTTGAGACCACTTAATCAAATTGACTGGGGCTTTCTGCAAAATAGAGCTAAGATGTTATGATTTAAGACCCCAAAGTAGATTTTCGCTGATTTAATCATATTTGGTGCTATCAATGAAAAAGTCTAATTGTAAATTTGGGGGGGGGGGGGGGGGGGGGGGACATACTATATGAATATTTGAACACAATGTTAACATTGAATGTCACCTCCGAAACAAAGTTATTCTTCCCTGGTGTTGTGGAATAAAATGTTCTGAGAGCAAAGAAACATTACTAAAATGATCTTACACCCTCATTTCAGTTTAAGGTAGAAAATGGAATGCCATGTTTCTTCAGGTTACAATATCTAGCTTATGTCCGTCATATTCTTACTGTAAATGAATATTTCAACACAATGTTAACATTGAATGTCACCTCCGAAACGAAGTGATTCTTCCCTGGTGTTGTGGAATAAAATGTTCTGAGAGCAAAGAAACATTACTAAAATGATCTCACACCCTTATCTCAATTTAAGGTAGAAAATGGAATGCCATGTTTCTTCAGATTACAATATTTAGCTTACAACCTTCGTCCAAATGGATGGCAAACTACCGGTACCCATGCTACTTAATGAAGTGTAAAAAAACACTTGTTCTGTGTGGTTTATCTGCTTGAAACAGGAGTTAATTTCTTGTTCTCGAGTTATAATTATTAAAAACATTGATAAAAAGAAGAAGTTTTGTGTTATTGTCACTTATTCTACAAAAAAACTGAGTGTTAATATTAATGTCACCTCCGAAACATTCTATTATGTTAACTGTCACCTCCGAAACATCCATGTGTGAAAAATCCAAGATTTAAAGAAATGATTGGAATTTCATTTAACCTACATAGGAAGGTAGCCCTTCTTAAAGACTTGTTATAGTATAGAGTTTGACCTGGCTTGCCCTCCAATAAATAGTTAAAATCTTAAAAATTGCATGTCAATTGGTATTTTTACCAAAAATTTATAAATCTCATGTATTTTTTTTTAAATTCACTTTATATTCAACCCCCAAATAGTTTTGATTCACAAACTATATATTGTTGTTAACCATATAGACTTTGCATGGTGAAGTTTGACTACAGAGTTTTGTCATTGTGGTGCAATTCATGAAAACAAAATTTTGCTTAAATTTACTTCAGGTGCCAGGGTTTTCCTTAAATTACACCAATAACTCTTCAGCTTTAAGGTCTGAAATGTTATTTTTTCAAAAATTTGAATACTTTCCAACAGGAATCAAACAGAATAATAAAAAAATATTTTGTTTGAAATTTTGACCCTCCGAGTACAAAAGTTACACCACTGATCGTAAAAAAGGCCAAATGCAATCACTATTATGATGCTGAAATCAAGGGTGCATCCAAAGTCATAGCTGTTTATGGATCAATGTGTATTAAAGAGCTGCTTCATCCCAACTGACAGGGTTTTCTATTTACTGCAATAGTATGCTTCAATCATATTGCAGTATTGGGTGAATTAGTAAAAGCTGCTATGTTGGGCAAACATGATACTAATAGCTCATATGAGTTGTGCACTTGCCTTGTATAGCCCCTTATACTTAAATAGGATTTTTACATTACATTTTAGCATGTCCATCAGCCACCAGTTGCATTTTATACTACCGATTTGCTTGTGTGACCCAAAGTACTGTGAGTAATAACCGGGCTTTAATAAGATAAGAATATCTTTTGTATCACAGAAATGTAAAAAAGGGGACAGGGAAACACCATGTGTTCATTACACATGTAACAAGAAGAATTTAAACCTCTTTGACTAACCGCTGTCAAACAATGATCACTGAATACTGTGCACAGGAGAGACAGGTTAAAGAATACACAGAGTCATACGTCTCAAGCAAATGTTGGAATTGAGTGGTTCCCACTGAAAGGCCATCATGACTCATTTTGATAGACATGAACGACACATATTTTATATCATTATTATTGGGCTTTTTTTCCCTTCGGGAAACATGTAAAAAATGGTAGCACTTGGTGCACTGCTGATTGAGCCATATTGCCAACTGGTGATGTCTCGTTCTACGCCAATGGAAATGATCAGCTACCCGTATAGGCTTCTGCATCAGACGAGACAATTACGATGCCCCCCCCCCTCCCTTTGCAACCCGTGTTGCTCTGTTTTCACCGTCCCCCCTGGCCAGATGTGCCGAGACGCCCCGCCACTTGACCCTAATTAATCCTGGCGTTAATAATGGAGAGAGAGGCGGGCTTCCGAAATCGCTGGTCCTGGTGTGCTGAGCCACCACGCCATGTGTTACTGGAGAAACATCTGCATGCCTTTCTGTGTTCTTGACCTCACAAGAATGAATTTTTAATTTCGACCACCGTATCACGAATGTGTGTTACGAGAGGCCCATGACAATTCCACACTGTGTTGTATTTAGCATGGTATAAACTTGCTTTCCCATTGGGGTTTATGTAGAAAACTTTAATGAAACAAAGAAATGTAAATCTGATATACATGTATCCAGCTTTTTTTTAAAAAATACACTGTGCACAGCTTAACGGTTATAAATTTAAAGATAACAACATTTGAATTCACGATATATTCTCCCATACTACCCTTCAATGTCTTTTCTCATCCTACCAGTCCATGTCTTCTCTCATCCTACCAGTCAATGTCTTCTCTCATCCAACCAGTCCACATCTTCTCTCATCCTGCCAGTCCATGTCTATCATCATCCAACCAGTCAATGTCTTCTCTCATCCTACCAGTCCATGTCTTCTCTCGTCCTACCAGTCCATGTCTTCTCTCATCCTACCAGTCCATGTCTTCTCTCATCCTACCAGTCCATGTCTTCTCTCATCCTACCAGTCAATGTCTTCTCTCATCCTACCAGTCCATGTCTTCTCTCATCCTACCAGTCCATGTCTTCTCTCATCCTACCAGTCCATGTCTTCTCTCATCCTACCAGTCAATGTCTTCCCTCATCCTACCAGTCCATGTCTTCTCTCATCCTACCAGTCTATGTCTTCTCTCATCCTACCAGTCCATGTCTTCCCTCATCCTACCAGTCCATGTCTTCCCTCATCCTACAAGTTCATGTCTTCCCTCATCCTACCAGTCAATGTCTTCCCTCATCCTACCAGTCAATGTCTTCCCTCATCCTACCAGTCCATGTATTCTCTCATCCTACCAGTCCATGTCTTCTCTCATCCTACCAATCCATGTCTTCCCTCATCCTACCAGTCTATGTCTTCTTTCATCCAACCAGTCCATGTCTTCTCTCATCCTACCAGTCCATGTCTTCTCTCATCCTACCAATCCATGTCTTCCCTCATCCTACCAGTCCATGTCTTCTCTCATCCTACCAGTCCATTTCTTCCCTCATCCTACCAGTCCATGTCTTCTCTCATCCTACCAGTCCATGTCTTCTTTCATCCTACCAGTCCATGTCTTCCCTCATCCTACCAGTCCATGTCTTCTCTCATCCTACTAGTCCATTTCTTCCCTCATCCTACCAGTCCATGTCTTCTCTCATCCTACCAGTCCATGTCTTCTCTCATCCTACCAGTCCATGTCTTCTCTCATCCTACCAGTCCACGTCTTTTCCCATCCTTCCAGCTGACTACATCTTGTGACAGAATAAACAGAATTCAACATATTTTCATATTTCTATGAAATTGAAAGAGCACTTGACTTAAGTCTTTTTTTTTTCCAGAAAGCATGGGGAACAGTACTACCATTAATATATGTTAGTTGCCACTCAAGGAAATGTGTACTTATCAAAAAAGAAAGAAAGAAAAAAAATTGGTGTTGAATTACTTCATCCTTCATCATAAAGGAGTTTCCTGTTAAAGTGTTGTATTTTTCTCAGAAATGGCCTGGATTACCATGTACCTCTACAGTATCCTACATTACCAGCTTATGAAAGCAATCTAATTTTCAGGATTGCCAAAGGGACACATGAATGTTGATAATGTCTTAGTGTAAGTGTGTGTCTGGTTTCTCTGTCTTTCTTCTTATCTGTAGTCCTCTAGTTCTTTTTCTATCTCTCTTTCTATTCTTCTACCTCAATATATTCCTCTAATATATCCCCTCTCTCTTTCTGTTCTTCTACCTCAATATATAACTCTATCCCCCTCTTTCTCTTTCTATTCTTCTACCTCAATATATAATTCTATCCCCCTCTTTCTCTTTCTATTCTTCTACATCAATGTATCCCCTTTCTCTCTTTCTTTTAATGCATTCGTGGACATAAAATGAGAAATGTGTATCTTATCACAAATGGAATTTTTAACACAGAATAGTAAGAATGAATATGCAGCATCAAACCACAGAAATCATTTTTTTTGGGGGGGGGGGGGTGGAGGGAGGCTTGATGGGTTAAGTTTGAGCCATGCACCTCGATCGGCGAGGCAGTTCAGTATTCTGCCCGGAAGTGCATTACTAAGGGCATTTTCATAGGGTCTCATTCTTGGGTCACGTCCACTCTGAAAAGAATGGAAGAGTGTGCCGCCGCTGTGTGCACGTCATTGGTATGCCAGGATGAATAGAGGAGAAACCCTCTCCCCCTGCGCTAACAAAAGGAATGCTGGGAATGGACAAGTTCTGACGTTCGCTTCCATCGGGTGGCTGGATTTTTACCTGCGTCTCCGTGCGCCGGAATCCCTCCGTCAAGTGCACAAATATGAATTATCCCATAAAGGCAGGGAGAAAAGTGAATTACTCGCAGTGATGTCATATCGGCGACTGCCTCAGTCCCATGTAAACAAATCTGACGTAGGGCGGAGAGGACATACGTCAGTGCAGCGACATCCTACAAGTACGTCTTTGAAGGGTTTCAATTCCACTGAAAGGAAAAAAAAAGAAGATGAGAGAATCTTCACAGGCAGATTTTTGGCCATTTTTGCTTTTTTTTTTTTTTTTTTAGTGAGTTGTGAACTCAGTTGTCATGTTCTGCAGTGAAGAGGCTACCTTTGTGAAGGGAATTAGCATATTAGATGTACAGTAGATCATGCTTTAATGTGTGTGGCGTGTTGTCAACGCGGGAAGTGATGTGGCATGTCTGTGGGATGTACATTTTAAAATGTCAGTTTTGTAACCGTTAGATCTTATCACCCAAGTTGCATGGAAAGGACATGGACAAAGAAAGGGCATTGTTTTAGTCTGAATGTTAGGCTGTACGGTATACTACCAGAGCACAGAATGACCATCTTTGATATGAGTTCTGAAAAAGACTCTGATTTAACAGCTTTCATGCAAAAAAAAAAAAGAAAAAGAAAAAGAAAGAGAGAAGAAAATGATTAAAAAAGACAAATGAACAATAATAAAAAAGACAAATGAATAATACAAAAAAAGTGAATATATACAGCAATATATCTGTCTTTATAATGGGTGTGCCGATCTTGTCTTTCTTGTTTATACCAAACCATATACGGGAGGGGTGGGGTGCCAGAGAAGAGGAAACAATAAAAGCCAGTGCCTCTTTAAATTCTTACAGGAAAACAGTCATTGCAAGATTGCTGTTGATATTTTGTTTGCACCCTTTGTGCCAGTCTTTTTTCTGTAGGTCAATATTTGACAGCCAAACCCACAGCATGAGTACATTTTATGATTACTATAAAACAAGATATTTTTCATGGCATGAAATTTTTCCAAATTGCCACTAGCATTCACTGCATGCTAGCAAAGAGAAGGATTCTGCATACATTTCAATTTTGCAAATCTTGGTTCTCGCAAATATGCACTTCATTTCAAGAGTTGCTGATGCCTTCTCCAGTGCTCGCTGTGCATTTTTTTCCGTAGGCTTGCCTGATCTACCAACAACTCATCTCAGGGCTCATACTTCTGAAATTATCATAGAGTAGCTGAAAAGAATTACTCATCAGTGAACATTGCAGTAGTGAAGCAGAAAAAAAAAAATTAACAGAAAATGCCAGCATGTTTTGGAAGTGGCTATAATGTTGAACGGATAGTCGGCAAAATGAAGCCCCACACAAAATCCATCACATGGGACTGAGAGTGATAAGCTGTCCACATTTAGAGTAGTATGCATCCATTATCAAGGCCGCTGTTGCTCAGAAGCTCATTAACATAAATGTACTTTATGAACTCTCACATACTCGTATGACTAGATGCAAATCAAGAGCTTGATGGTAACATAGTTGACCTTTTTTTTATTGTATTATATGAAAAAGTGCATGTTTCCTTGACCAGTTTATACTGAGATATGTTCAGGTTGATATTATTGACCTTCTCATCTGGAAGAGCTACTTGTTAGTCCAGTTCCTGTTTTCCTGTCTCAGAAAAGTATTTTTGTAAGATTCCTGTTTGTATTTTCCATAGTTCTACTAACTGTGGTGGCACAAATTGGTATAGAGTTTCTCTTTCTAGTGAACTAAGAATTCTAAAGGGGGGGGGGGGGGGGGGGGGAGTGGGGTTGGGGTGTTCTCTGTCGCCCCCAGCTGGGTTACCTCGGTTCTAACACTCATTTTTGATATGTCTGGCAGGTCCTCCAGTGCTGTGCTTCCCAACCGTTAGGCCACAATGTTGTCCCCCCCCCCCCCCCCCAAAAAAAAAAAAAAAAAAAGTATCTGTATTCTATCTATGTAAACTGGGCCTGAAAAAAAAACACAAACAAACAAACAAACAAACAAACACACAAACAAACAAACAAACAAACAAACTTTTAGGAGCCAAAGTGGGCCTCGGGTTACAAAGGGTTGGGAAACATTATTCTAGAGGTTCTCCAGAATTTCTCCAGGTAAAGGGGACTCTACTCAAGGTGGAGGACAGTACTTTCTCCGCTCCAGGAGCTGGGTACTACACTGTACCTCGCCAATGGGGGTGGGGGGGGGGGGGGGGTTGGGGGTGTTATTCCAGGAGGCATAGTACTACAATGAGAACATAGTTATCATAGCAACAGTCCATCATAGCAGCAGACTGTCTTGACCTCATGCTCGTCGTTTTCCAGGCCACTCACCGCTCCCGGTGGTGGTGGAGTGGAGGAGGCGAAGTGCAACAATTGTATCACCCAATGAGATGCAAGTGGGTCAGGAATGTCGCAGGTTCGCTCTGCGAGACAGACAAGAGATGCGGAGCCAGGGGCAAGGGAGCATATCATCCATTAACAAAGATATGGACAGAGAGAGAGAGAGAGAGAGAGAGAGATAGAGATAGAGATAGGGAGATAGATAAATAGATAGAGAGAGAGAGAGAGAGACTAGAGGGATAGGGAGATAGATAGACAGATAGATAGATAGATAGAGAGAGAGATAGATAGATAGATAGATAGATAGAAAGATAGATAAAAAGATAGATAGATAGAGAAAGAGATAAAAATATAGATAGATAGATAGATAGAGAGAGAGATAGATAGATAGAGAGACTAGGGGGAGAAAGATAGAAAGAGAAAGGGGAAGGGAGTGCCTCTAAGAAGAAAGGTGTAGAAAGAGGAAAAGGAAACAAATACAGAAGAAAACGGATAGACAGGTTGTAGGCATACAAAAAGATGAAAAGAGTTAGAGACAGAGATATTTGTGGTAGAAAAAGTGTTTCTAGAAAAAGAGATATTGTGGTAGAAAAGTGTTTTGAGAGAAAGAGATATTGTGGTGGAAAAGTGTTTCGAGAGAAAGAGATATTGTGGTAGAGATAGAAGGGGAAGGAGAGAGAGAGAGGAGCAAATAGGAAGAAAGGTAGAAGAGACAGACCGACGCTTTGATACATTGAAACAGTGATTGAAACACTTTACTCAAGCGTGAGGACATTATGCCGCAGACCTTAAGAAAAATTAAAGTGTGATGGTAAGGTATTTCTGATTTCATCCTAATTTTTGTTCTCATTTTATATTTCAAACAATATGAAGACATAAATTCAATGAGGCAGGATTATACAGATATAGAAAACTTGTCATCTCAACATAGTTAAAAAGTCTGAAAGCATTCTCTGGACATTTTTGAAAGACACAACCGTACACCATAATCTAGAAAACAACAACAACAAAACAAAACATAACGCAAGAAGTGAAATGAATTAATTTGAAAAAGGCAGGATATATCTATTGCAGGTGATGGTTGATATTTATGGCATCTTGTGAAACAGATGATGCAATATTTGGGAGTCTGGACATAAACTGTCCACCCAAGACTTACTATCGAAAGAGAAATCAGAAACTAGGTGGTTGTTTAACCTATTGAAGACTAGTTCCAAGTATGCTTGGCCAGGTGTCTATAGGAAATACGAGTTACAGCAAAATCAGCTTGTCCTCAGTGGGATAAATCTCTGCTGGTTATAAATCATGCTCATCCGTACACATGATTGGAAACTCAGTTATCATTTTGGAATCGACAAAATGAATAAAGAGAGGACTGGAACTGCACCAAAAGTGAAACAGTTGTTAACGTAGATGAAAGAGAATGTGTGAAGTAGACAGACAGAAAGATTGATAGATGGATCATTTGTATATATGCTTGTGTGTGTGTGTGTGTGTGTGTGTGTGTGTGTGTGTGTGTGTGTGTGTGTGCGTGTTTGCTTTTGTGTGCATGTGGGTGACAGAAACAGAGAGAGAGAGAGAGAGAGATAAAGATAGGAGGAGTGAAGGGGAGAGAAAATGTGAGTGAGAAATGGAAAGTGTACCAGGAAGGGACGAGATTCGCTTTCACCCATTTGGTACATCACATATTGATTGCTTAATAATGTCACCTTTGTGAAGCCGACCCTTGTCATGCATCATGTGCGGTAAGTGGTGATTTGGGGGCCCCGTTTATTCGGCGTGCGATCTTTAAGGACGTAATGTGCTCGGAAGGAGTATCGCTGCTGGCTGGCACCAATTTGATTCATTTCTTAGTGAAGCAAATCAGCTGGGTAGCAGTTGGATAAAGTGTGAATGAGACTGGGTTGTTACCTGGCCTGAGCATCACTTTGGCTTGCTTCGGTTGTTAGCTTTATTTGAAGATCTAGATGCAGTAATGCCAAATTTTACTTTTTGCAGTACAGTATGTTTTGTCCTGTTTTTTTTTTGTTTTGTTTTTGTTTTTTCGCCAAAAAAATACAGCAGGTTTCGTGGAAAATATTGTTCTTCACAAACTATGTTAGAACACAGAATGTCCATTATTGGAAAGGTAAAAATACTGTTCTTCTATCACAATACACTGTTTCAGCCCTCATGATAGTGCAATGCTGTTTACAAGATTGGAATCCATGTGGATGAGCTGTCTAAGGTATGGGGGGGGGGGGGAGGGATGAGGGGGAACCCTCCCACTTTCCATTACTTTTAAACTTTAAGTTGTCAGGATTTTCTTCGGTATAAAAATGAGCGTCTGGGTTGACGTAACTTTAAGGTCAACCACTGACAACCTCTCAGCATGTACTTAAATCCCAGGTTGGAAACAATGCATAAACTTTTAGGGATATATTTTACTCTCTTTTTTTTGGGGGGGGGGACGGGGGGGGGGGGGGGGGACAGGGGTGGATTTCATTTATTGCTTCACACATCCCCGTGTCATCCTATAAAGTTCTTTGAATCAAGTTTATCAGCTGAATATTGCATGATGTCAGAATGTGAGGGGAGGCATTTCCATTTCAAGACACGCCAGTGGTTTGCAAGCAACTACTTTAAACGGACTGGACAGTACTGGTTGAGGTGAGGTTTCAGCTTGTAACGTTTTGCGAGATATTTAGAAACCACTTTATGAAGTGTGCAAAAGCATACAATTCTATACTGGGGAATCAAAAGTTTGTTAGATGAAAATCGGTTTTGAAATGACTGAGATATCCATGAACAAGGTAAAACGAAGAGATTCTAATAAAAGCCGTGGCCTGTCAATTTTATTAGGATCGCTTTTTTGGGATACCTCAGCCATTTCAAGACCAATTTTCATAGAATAAACGTTGAATCCTTCTTGGAATTATATGCTCTTTCATATTTCATGAGAGGTTTCTCATTATCTCACCCAAAAATGTTATAAACATGAAGATATTAATCTCAACCAAAACTGTATGTTCCCTTTAAAAGCCAGTGCAGCGTGATACTATTAGTCTGACAATTGCCTTGAAAAATGCAGAATATGGTGGGCCACTCTTGTTTCTGTTTAGGCTGGACTACAGTTTTTTTATCGGCCTTCATTCTACATGCTCATCTCAGCTGATATTTCTTGGCCATGTCTCGGATGTTACGGAAAGCGGCCTCGCCAGTAGCCATTTTGAATTTCAGCATTGGCACACCTGCTGTGCTACTGCTCATTTGCCGGCAGAACCTCCGATATCTCTTTCTACGCTAAGCAAACAATATAAAAATGTTTGCAATATTCCATGCATGGGCTGATGTGATACTGTACAATGGTAGATGGGAATAGATAAATGTGTATCTGGGATGTGGCTACTCTCTAAAAAAAATCGAGTGAAAATTTTCACTCTAAAAAGAGTGAATACAAAAAAGAGTGAATTTCGAGTGAAATTGGAGTGAATTTTGAGTGAAAATGCTCATTTTCACTCATTTTGGAGTGACGTCAGGGATCACTCGAAGATTTTGGAGTGATCCCTGACGTCACTCCAAAATGAGTGAAAATGAACATTTTCACTCAAAATTCACTCCAATTTCACTCGAAATTCACTCTTTTTTGTATTCACTCTTTTAAGAGTGAATATTTTCACTCGATTTTTTTTAGAGAGTACAGCATGGGCGATCGCTCTTCCAGGCTTTGCCTCTAACCCCTCTGTTTCCAGTCAGCCGAACCTGGTAAAAGACCGCACCATAATTTCATGCGATGCTTGCACAGGTCACTTGAAACGGTATGCATGGGCCTGTGAAATGTGGTCGCATATATGTAACAAATGTCCTTAAAGACAAATGTCAATGTATTGAAATTACGGTAGGTGGATTTTTTTTTCTTATTATTATTCTTCTTGTAGAGACAATGCAGCGAAGAAGCTCTGCCTACGTCTGTGATGCATTGCAATTGAAATGCTAAGTGTCGAACAAGGATGCACCTTGTTTTGCGCACGGGATGAGAAGTGACCTTCTTGCAGATAATTAAACACGACAGATGACGGCCCATCCTTGTGGGGGATTTCTTCCAGTCGTCCTGCAACATATGCAAGCTGCAGTTATTGTGCAATTTGACTCTCCCTGTACACAATGTGATTATGGCGTGGCTCCCATGGTCATGCATGACTCTTGTTTTGCTGGTACCGTATGAAAAAATAAAACAGATTATTTGTTTGTTTCTGTCTTCGGCTTTACTAGGAAGTCTGCCTTCTGCATGGATAGTTGCTGTAAATGATTAATCTGTATTTTTTCCCCGTCACCTTCAAAGCATAGAACAAAATGTCTAACAGGAGTGTGATTTCCGGTCTCAAGCACAGTCATTAAAGGGATGGGGTAGTATTGGTTGAGGTGAGGATTCAGCCTTTAACTTTTTGCAAGATACTGAAAGAAACCATTTTATGAAATTTTTAAAGAGCATACAATTCTAAAAGGAATTCAAAGATCGTATGGTGAAGTTCGGTTTTGGAATGGCTTAGATATCAAAAAACATTAAAAACCCCAAAGTGATCCTAATAATGGGTGGGTCCCACCTTTATTAGGATTGCTTTCTTTTTGATATCCTAGCCATTTCAAAACCAATTTTCATCAAATAAACCTTGCATTCCTCTTAGAATTATTATATGCTCTTTCATATTACACAAGAGGTTTTTCATTATCTCGAAAAAAAAATCATCATCAAAAAAATGTGGGAAACCTGTAAACCCCATCTCAACCAAAACTGTACCATCCCTTTAAAGGTGATTTGTCTTTAATATCAGATAAGCAAGTTCTTTTTGTTCTGTTTCTTGTCTTTCCTTGTTTTGTTTGTTTGCTTGTTTGTTTGTTGGGGGGGGGGGGGGGGGGTAGTGGCTAGAGTACTTCATTAATGTCATGGAGTATTATTTCCCTGTGTAGGCAAAATGAGGTTGCATGACAAAGCTGTTAACACCACAGTTGAATTTCAATGCAGTAAGGGGCTAAAAGTATTTTACATATTGGCACTGTAACGTTTCCACATAGCGTGTGCAGTACAGCATGGTGGAGCTGGAGGCATCAGAGTCTGTTGGGAGGGGTTAGTGTCCATAGCAACATCTTTACTATGCCCTATGCCTCAGCATAGCATAGCATAGCACAAAGGAATGTGCATAGCACAACGTAATGTGCATATAAAAAGCACAATTGATGTAATATGTAGAGCACCAAGTTATATGAACAGCACACACACAAAAAAATATCATGACATGATGTGTATAGTCCAATATGATATGTACTATAGCGCAATGAAAGTGCAAATTAATCTGTATAGTACAGTACAAAGTATCATGTCAAACATGTAGCAAAAAGTAATGAATGTCAAATAGTAATAATGTGTCAGGTTTTGCCGTGAGTTGTCTTCCAAAGATATGAAAATAGTACACTTTTTGCTGCCAAGCATAGAAATACAGATTGAAACTTGTTGTTGTTGTTGTTGTTGTTGTTGTTGTTGTTGATGATGATGATGTTGTTGTTGTTGTTGTTGTTGTTGTTGTTGTTGTTGCTGCTGCTGCTGCTGCTGCTGCTGCTGCTGCTGTTGTTGTTGTTGTTGTTGTTGCCAATGTCCCTAGTCATTGTTATCAAGATCTGTGAAGGCTTTGACTTTTTGGATGATTAATCATGCTGTTTAATTGCACCAAGTTGGAACAGCCATAAAAAAATCAGGACACTTTTTCACAGACATTTTATCATTGTATTCATGTGATTAGATCTTTAAGTGCACATCATTTTTCTTCCACCGGGCTGAGGAGGCAGAAATGGCACGTCAGTCATCCCAACCTGTTTTCTTCGCTGACCTTTCCGTGAACATCAAGTATAATTGTCTATTTTCATGGTTGTGAACACTGAAGATAGCCGAAGATTGAGATGAGGGCAACCCCGTCTTCACTGGATTATACAGGGAATAACTAGAAATTGTTAAATGTGGCTTCAATTTCTGTACAGCCACCATTGTGTCCATGTACAAATGCAGCTAGGATTATTCATCTTGACTACCTGCTATCAACTTTTATGTGTAATATTTTTATCAACTTTCTTCTTTTTTTTTCAATCAGTCTGTCTTTTATCAACTTTCTCTATTTTCAAGTCAGTCTGTCTGTCCATCTGTCTGCCCATACATTTATCTTCCCACCTTTTTATCTCTTTAACTGTCTCATCAATGTTTCAGTTTCCATCATATCTTTTTGATCATTTATTTGTTCTGTACATCTCTACTATTAAAATTTGATTAACAGTGGGGGAATTATTTGCCCTGTTCTGTGGTATTAAGAGCACTGAAAACTGTTTGATACAGAACCAGCATTTAGCCACATTCTGCAAACTAGCGCCTTTCTTGCAGCTGAAATGACAAGCAACCATTGGGACTACTAAAATTTCTGTGGGGTGCCGTTCTGTGTTGCCTTCATTCATTACCCATGTGGCAGATGCATGGGAATTTTGGCAGCGTTTTGGTTTAATGAGTGACGTGCGCCTAATCACTTATCTGATTGTTCCTAGCCTGGATGAGTCATGAATGGGGAGCCTTGTATCGTAACTCCGCGGTCTTAAACTTGGTACGCGTGCTGTTGGGCTGTGTAGGTATGACAGCATACAGGCATCAGGGCACATTATGATTTACTCAGTCTTTCTGTTATAACACATTTGCCCCTTTTCTGGTAGTTGAAGGTACTATCTGAGAGAGGAAGGGACCCCCACCCCGGGGACCTCTCCCATCCCCCCCCCCCCCCCCACACACACACAAAGCCAGCCTCTGCTGCTTCAGTGACCTTTGTTTTATTGGCTTCTGACCTTAAATTTTTCGATAAGCGTCAGTTTTACAGACGGCAATGGGGTCATTGTACCTTTAAGTGAGGACGCTGTGATGTATTTCCAGAGTACCTGATCCATATCTACTACACACATACACACATCTATGCACACACACAACACTGTACAATATACTAGTAAGTAGTATAAAATGCACACAAGTATACATCCTGACATACATACAGTATGCAGACTTTACAGAGACTTCTAATGTTGACCTGACTGCCATGTAGTTGTTTTTTTTTTATATATAATTTTCACCAGCTCATAGGAAAATTGAAATCCAGACAGTTTTCAAGATGCTGTATAGTGTAATAACCTTGCACACCAGCACCTAACTGATGGCATGGAGTTATTCTGCTGACCGTTCTAGACTTAAAGAAATGTGTCCACACTAATTATTGTGACACCTGTTCATTGATGTGGTCTGCCCCTGGTTCACGCCCATTCAGTAATGGATTACATTAAAGGGTGTGTACAGTTCTGGTGGAGGTGAGGATTTAGCTTTTAACGTTTTGCAAGTTTTTCAGAAACCACTCTATGAGATGCCAAAGAGCATGCAATTCTAAGGGGCATCAAAAGTTTATTTGATGAAAATCGGTTGTGAAATGGCTGAGATATCCAAAAATAAGGCGAAACAAAGAGATCCTAATAAAAGGCGTGGCCTGTCGCCTTTTACTGTACATGCTATATATTTTGCAGGGGTTTTATTTTCGTGAATTTCGCGAGTCGGGAGCTATTCGCGAAATTAACAACACGCGAAAATATTACCTTCCAAAATGAATCCCTTGCCTTGATGATACAAACATTTCAGTACTAGTATACCACGTCACGGCTTACCGAACAGACCATACTGGTTAAGCTTGTTTACGCACGTCCACGTCTACTTACGAATACTGTAGAGAGCCAATCCATTATCGCAAGGGGACCACTCGTCAGAAATCTAGGGGACCACTCGTCAGAAATCTAGCGCGATGGACTTAACCACTTCAAAAATGTTGAATTCTAAATTACTAGTTCGCAGAGTTTGGCAAGACTTTTTCATGCAGTATATAACTAGTATCATTCTTATTTGCTAGTAAGTTGAAAATTCACACTTTCTTTGCCACTTCATATTTTCTCTGGTCCCCCAATCGGGAATTTAACCACTCGCGAAAATGTGTGACAGCGACAATTCGCGAAAATTTATGTAAGCGAAAATTATAGCGTATACAGTATTATTATCCCTTTTTTGGATATCTCAGCCATTTGAAAAACAATTTTCATAAAATAAATGTTGAATCCTTCTTAAAATGACATGCTCTTTCATATTTCATAAGAGGTTTCTCCCTATCTTACTTTAGATAGGAATGTTATAAACCTGAATCTCCACCTCAACCACTACTGTACAGTCCCTTTAACATTTGCAATGTGTGTCCACGCTTTGCTGCTCCACACATGCGTTGTGAAAAGGCCAGCATTTGTAATACTGTATATGCTGCATATTTGTTTTATTTTTTGCAAATTTTGCGAGTCACGTGCTATTCGCGAATTTAAAGACATACAAAAATATTAACTCTAATCCAAACATGAACGTGACGTGCATGTACACTTGTATACATTTCATCATCCAGTACTGTACTTGATGATCGTAAATTTAGCCACTCGCAATTTAATTGTTGGGAAGTCGCAAGTCATAAAAAATTAGACTCGCTGAATATATGCTGTATACAGTACAGTTACCCTTTCTGTGACATTCAGCGTGGTCAGTGTGTACAGTGCTATGATGTTTTCTGTGCTGATTGCCTCTCAAAGCGCACACAAGGGGTATTACAAGGTACTGCAAGTGTGTCCTCTCACAAATACACACACTCAGAGATATGCACACACTTACAATGTACAAATGACTTCTAAATGTCTGGTATGCCCATGTAATATGAATGCAACTGCACCGTGACATCGCAAAACACATTGCAAAATACGGCAGTATTTTGTGTGGTCATGATACTAATGTGTACTGTAGTCATAATACTACTAATGCAATTTACACACAAAATACATCAAGAAATACCTTTGTATTTATTAAGGTGTATATTCAAACTTTGCAAAAAAACAAACAAACAAACAAACAAACAAGAAATCTTTATATGCTAGTGAGATATGAGAGGAAATTGTATCCCTAAACACCAGTGATTGCACAGTGATGTATGTATTACGTGACCCGGCACACTTCCTTTCTTTTTCCCCGTAGATGTGCGCGTGCACAGTGCATACCAGAAATACCACGCTATTTTGTGAATGAGAACGGTACCAAGTACATTATCTTCGGTGCCTATTTACCGTGGTATTTCG